>NC_045449.1:7239367-7318281 GCF_002776525.5 Piliocolobus tephrosceles
ACCATCCTGGCTAACACGGTGAAACCCCGTCTCTACTAAAAAATACACAAAAACTAGCCGGGCGACGTGGCGGGCGCCTGTAGTCCCAGCTACTCCGGAGGCTGAGGCAGGAGAATGGCATGAACCCGGGAGGCGGAGGTTGCGGTGAGCTGAGATCCGGCCACTGCACTCTAGCCTGGGCGACAGAGCAAGACTCCGTCTCAAAAATAAAAATAAAAATAAATAAAAAATAAAAAATAAAAAATAAAAAAAAATATCCTGTCAGGGATGCCCAATACAGCCCTGTGGGGTCAGCAAGATGGGTATGGCTATCCACATTTTAAAAGTATGAAAATTGCCGGGGGCGGTGACTTACGCCTGCAATCCCAGTACTTCGGGAAGCCGAGGCGGGCGGATCATTTGAGGTCTGGAGTTCAAGACCACCCTGACTAACATGGTGAAACCCTGTCTCTACTAAAAACACAAAAAATTAGCCGTGCATGGTGGCAGACGCCTGTAATCCCAGTTACTTGGGAGGCTGAGGCAGGAGAATTGCTTGAACCGGAGGGGCGGAGGCTGCAGTGAGCTGAGATGGCACCACTGCACTCCAGCTTGGGTGACAGAGTGAAAGTTCATCTCAAAAAGATTTTAAAAAGGCCGGGTGCGGTGGCTCATGCCTGTAATCCCAGCACTTTGGGAGGCCGAGGCGGGCAGATCATGAGGTCAGGAAATCGAGACCATCCTGGCTAACACGGTGAAACCCCGTCTCTACTAAAAATACAAAAAATTAGCCAGGCGTGGTGGCGGGCGCCTGTAGTCCCAGCTACTCGAGAGGCTGAGGCAGGAGAATGGCATGAACCTGGAAGGTGGAGCTTGCAGTGAGCCGAGATGGTGCCACTGCACTCCAGCCTGGGCAACAGAGCGAGACTCCGTCTCACAAAAAAATAAATAAATAAACATAAAAAACAAAATAGGCCTGGCACAGTGGCTCACTCCTTAATCTCAGTATTTTGGGAGGCCGAGGTGGGTGGACCACCTGAGGTCAGGAGTTTGAGACCACCCTGGCCAACATGGTGAAACCCCACCGCTACTAAAAATACAAAAAATTAGCTGGGTGTGGTGGTGGACGCCTGTAATCCTAGCTACCTGGGCGGCTGAGGCAGGAGAATCACTTGAACCTGCGAGGCGGAGGTTGCAGTGAGCCAAGATTGCGTCACTGCATTTCAACCTGGGCAACAAGAGCGAAACTCCGTCTCAAAATAAATAAATAAAAATATGGAAATTGAGACTTGCCCAAGTTTATTTGAGATGGGCTACTCAGCCCAGTGTCCACAGCTAGTCTCATCAAGTCAACCCTCTCAGATCTAGGCTGTGGCAGAGCAAGCCATACTTGGCACTAACGAGGACAGCTCCCATATTTGTGTCCCCCTCCTTCTCCTCCTCCCCAGAGAATGGCCAGTGGGAGATTATCCACAAGCCGTCTCGGCTAATCCAGCCTCCAGGTGATCCTAGGGAAGGGAGGGAAGGACAGCGCCAGGAAGTCATCTTCTACCTCATCATCCGCCGGAAGCCTCTCTTCTACCTGGTCAACGTCATCGCCCCATGCATCCTCATCACTCTTCTGGCCATCTTCGTCTTCTACCTGCCACCAGATGCAGGTAATGGGGGAAGGGGCTCCTACGCTTTTGTCATTGGCTCAGCTTCTTCCTCTTCATCCTTAATCCAGGCAAGGTTTTCCTGCCAATCCAAAGCATCATAGATTGGGCTTCAGCAATCCCACCCAGGCTCTGCCTCCCATTGACTGCCACCTTTCCCCTGCTCAGTGAAACTGGAATTCTTTCCCAATAGGAGTCCTAGTCTCTAATCCATAAAATCTTTACTCCTCTGAACCACAAACCTCCAGGCTTAGATAACTCTCCCATTGCCTTTCCCTATTCCTAACATCCCCTGCCCACTGTCAGAACCCCACTAATCCTTTATTTTTTTTTCGCTTTTTTTTTTTTTTTTGGAGACGGAGTCTCGCTCTGTCGCCCAGGCTGGAGTGCAGTGGTGCTATCTCAGCTCACTGCAAGCTCTGCCTCCTGGGTTCATGCTATTCTTCTGCCTCAGCCTCCTGAGTAGCTGGGACTACAGGCACCCGCCACCACACCCAGCTAATTTTTTGTATTTTTAGTAGAGACGGGGTTTCACCATGTTAGCCAGGATGGTCTCGATCTCCTGACCTCATGATCTACCCGCCTCGGCCTCCCAAAGTGCTGGGATTATAGGCGTGCGCCCGACCTTTTTTTTTTTTTTTTTTTTTGAGACAGGGTCTTGCTCTGTTGCCCAGGTTGGAGTGTAGTGGGGTGATCATAGCTTGCTACAGCCTCAAACTCTTGGGCTCAAACAAGCCTCCCACCTCAGCCTCCTGTGTAGCTGAGACCACAGGCGCCCACAATCATGCCCAGCTGATTTTTTTGTATTTTTGGTAGAGAAGGGGTTTCACCATGTTTCCCAGCCTGGTCTGCAACTCCTGAACTCAAGCAATCTGTCCTCCTCAGCCTCCCAACGTGCTGGGCTTATAGGCATGAGCCACCGCGCCTGGCTCCCACTAGTCCTTTAACCTCCTATCTCCCTGGGAAATATATAATAGTAATAGCCAACGTTTCTTTAGGAGGAAGCATAATAGGATAACTTTTGGCAAATTCCTTAAATTGCTTAATCTTTTTTTTTTTTTTTTTTTTTTGAGACAGAGTTTCGCCCTGTTGCCCAGGCTGGAGTGCAGTGGCGTGATCTCGGCTCACTGCAACCTCCACCTCCTGGGTTCAAGCGATTCTCCTGCTTCAGCCTCCTCAGTCGCTGGGATTACAGGTGCCCACCACTATGCCCGCCTAATTTTTGTAGTTTTAGTAGAGGCGGGGTTTCACCATATTGTCCAGGCTGGTCTCGAACTCCTGACCTCAGGTGATCCACCTGCCTCGGCCTCCCAAAGTACTGGGATATAGGCGTGAGCCACCACACCTGGCCAAATTCCTTAATCTCTATGTGTCTCAGTTTCCTGATCTGGAAGGGGGCCAACCATTGTCCCTACTGCATAGAATTATTTTGAGGATTGACTGAGTTAGTAGAACTCCGCCTGGCACCCAGTAAGTTCTATGTAAGCATTGGGTTTTGGGTTGTTTTTTGTTTTTCTTTTTTGAACACTTGCTATAAGGTAATTCATTTAACATGGTACATGTACTAATTCTAATCTTTACAACAATCCTGTGGGGTAAGTAACAGATTGTCATTCTCATTTTACGGTGGAGGATAAAGAGGCTGAAAGAGTTTAAGTCATTTGCCTGAAATCATTACACAGAGAGGGAAAGTGCTGCAGTTCCAACCTGGGTCAGTGGCAGTCTGATTCAGAGACCTGATATCCTTAACTCTAGTATTCAAAACATGTTTTCCTCCTCTCTGCCATCAAATCCTTTGTCTAAAGAAGGAGAGTGGGCCGGGCACGGTGGCTCACACCTGTAATCCCAGGACTTTGGGAGGCTGGGGCTGGCGGATCACTTGAGGTCAGAAGTACTCAAGAAACAGAGAGGAGGCCAGTGGAACTGAATGAAGTAAGCAGAGGGGAAAGCAGTAGGAGATGAAGTCCAGGAGCTCATGGGAAGGACCTATAGACCCTAATAAGGCCTTTGCTTTCATGCAGGAGATGGGGAGCCACTGGAAGGTTCTGGAAAGAGGAGTAATATGATCTGATTATATTTCTTTCTTTTTTTAGACGTAGTCCTGATCTGTCACCCAGGCTGGAGTGCACTGGCGCGATCTCTGCTCGCTGCAATCTCTGCCTCCTGGGTTCAAGTGATTCTTCTGCCTCAGCCTCCTGAGTAGCTGGGATTCCAGTCACACACCACTATGCCCCGCTAAATTTTTTGTACTTTAAGTAGAGATGCGGTTTTGCCATGTTGACTGGACTGGTCTCGAACTTCTGACCTCAAGTGATCTGCCCACCTCGGCCTCCCAAAGTGCTAGGATTACAGGCGTGAGCCACCACGCCCAGCTTGATTTATATTTTAACAAAATCAGTCTGGCTGCTCGGTTGAGAACAGTCAGCATGGGAGAAAAGGATGAAGCAAAGAGACCAGTTAGGAGGGCTTTACAATAATTCAGACCTAAGGTAATGTGCTTTGGAGCAAGGTGGTGATGTAGGAGGTGGGACTCGACTCCAGACCAAACTGAGGACTAGCTAGAACAGGAACAGGGAAGATGCAGCTTTCCATAAGACATACCCACCAGTGTGCCATGTCAGTTTACCATTGCCATGGGAACACCTGGAGTTACCACCCCTTTCCATGGCAATCAACTGATAACACAGAAGTTACTACCCTTTCCCTAGAAAGTTCTGCCTTAATCTGCATGCAATTAAAAGTAGGTATAGGCCAGGCACGGTGGTTCACGCCTGTAATCCCAGCACTTTGGGAGGCTTAGGTGGGCAGATCCCTTAAGGTCAGGAGTTCGAGACCAACTTGGCCAACATGGTGAAACTCTGTCTCTACTAAAAATACAAAAAATTAGCCAGGCGTGGTGGCATGCACCTGTAATACCAGCTACTCGGGAGGCTGAGACAGGAGAATTGTTTGAATCCAAGAGGCAGAGGTTGCAGTGAGCCGCGATCACGCTACTGCACTCCAGCCTGGGTGACAGAGTGAGACTCTGTCTAAAAATAAATAAATAAATAAGAGATAGGGAAGACTATGGGAGGAGTAGCTTTGGTAGTAAGAGAATTTAGTTTTGGTGATTTTGTTTTATTTTGTTTTTTGAGACGGAGTTTCACTCTTGATGCCCAGGCTGGAGTGCAATGGTACAATCTCGACTCACTGCAACCTCTGCCTCCCCGGTTCAAGTGATTCTCCTGCCTCACCCACCCTAGTAGCTGGGATTACAGGTGCCCACGACTACGCCCAGCTGATTTTTTGTATTTTTTGTATTTTTAGTAGAGACGGGGTTTCACTATGTTGGCCAGGCTGGTCTCGAACCCCTGACCTCAGGTGATCCAACCGCCTCGGACTCCCAAAGTGCTGGGCTTACAGGTGTGAGCCATTGTGTCTGGCTCAGTTTTGGACATGTTAAGTTTGAAATATTTATTAGACATCCAAGTATCCAGGAGAGGTTGAGTAGGCAGATGGATATATATCTGGCATTCAGGGGAGAAGTCCAGGGTGGACATACAAATGTAGGAATGATTTGCATGCAGATGGCCCTTTCAAAAGCTTGTTTCTTTCTTTCTTTTTTTTTTTTCAGACGGAGTTTTGCTCTGTTGCTCAGGCTGGAATGCAGTGGTGTAATCACAGCTCACTGCAACCTCCATCTTTCATGCTCAAACAGTCCTCCCAACTCAGCCTCCCAAACAGTTGGGACCACAAGCATGCGCCATTGCGCCTGGCTAATTTTATTTCATTTTTTCTTTTTGTAGAGACTGGGCACAGTAGCTCACGTCTGTAATTCCAACACTTTGGGAGGCCAAGGCGAATGGGTCACTTGAGCTCAGGAGTTCAAGATCAGCCTGGGCAACATGGTGAAATCCTGTCTCTACAAAAAGTACAAAAAGTGTGGCCAGGTGCGGTGGCTCAAGCCTGTAATCCCAGCACTTTGGGAGGCTGAGATGGGCGGATCGAGACCATCCTGGCCAACATGGTGAAACCCCGTGTCTACTAAAAAATACAAAAAAAAAACTAGCCGGGCGAGGTGGCGGGCGCCTGTAGTCCCAGCTACTCAGGAGGCTGAAGCAGGAGAATGGCGTGAACCCGGGAGGCAGAGCTTGCAGTGAGCTGAGATCCGGCCACTGCACTGCAGCCTGGGTGACAGAGCGAGACTCCGTCTCAAAAAAAAAAAAAAAAAAAAGTACAAAAATTAGCTGGGCATGTGCACCTGTAGTCCCAGCTACTCAGGAGGCTGAGGTGGGAAGACCACTTGAGCCTGGGAGGTGGAGGTTTTGATGAGCCATTATCATGCCACTGCACTCCAGCCTGGATGACAGAGCAAGACCCAGCCTCAAATTTGTTTTTGCAGAGATGAAGTCTCCCTGTGTTGCTCAGGCTGGTTTGAAACTCCTAGGCTCAAGCAATCCCTCCTCCCACCTTGGCCTCCCAAAGTGCCAGGACTACAGGTGTGAACCACTATGCCTGGCTGCAGAAACCTGTCTTTGAATGGCCTGGAAACATGGTCACTGATTATCACCATAGAGCTTTCCTTCTGGCAAAGTCTAATCCTTCTCTCTTCCTCTCTGCCCTCCAAGGAGAGAAGATGGGGCTCTCAATCTTTGCCCTGCTAACCCTTACTGTGTTCCTGCTGCTACTGGCCGACAAAGTACCTGAGACCTCCCTGTCAGTACCAATTATTATCAAGTACCTCATGTTTACCATGGTCCTCGTCACCTTCTCAGTCATCCTTAGTGTCGTGGTTCTCAACCTGCACCACCGCTCACCCCACACCCACCAAATGCCCCTTTGGGTCCGTCAGGTAAGAAAGATCTCCTCCTCCAACCCCAACTTTCCTTTTACAGACCATAGGGAGAACTATAGCTATGTGGTAGAGTGTTGAAGTGCCCAAGCCTGTTAGGTGTTGAAATGTTGCACAGTTAAGCTGGCCCCCATCATTATCATTTCACAGATCCCTTCCTCTCTTCATCAGTACTGCTCATCTCGGGTCCCAGGGAAATATTCTTAGGGTTAGGTACTATCAGATTGGAAGCCCACACTTTTCAGCTGGGATACCTCCCAACCCACTGAAGAGATTTTTTTTTGAGATGGAGTTTTGCTGTTGTTGCCCAGGCTGGAACGCAATGGCATAATCTCAGCTCACTGCAACCTTCACCTCCCAGGTTCAATTGATTCTCCTGCCTGAGCTTCTGAGCTTCTGAGCTTCCCGAGTAGCTGGGATTATAGGCACCCGCCACCACGCCAAGCTAATTTTTGTATTTTTAGTAGAGAGAGGGTGGCACCATGTTGGCCAGGCTGGTCTCGAACTCCCGACCTCAGGTGATCCTCCCGCCTCAGCCTCCCAAAGTGCTGGGATTGCAGGCGTGAGCCACCGCGACTGGCCCAACCCACTAAAGAGCTCTTAGGTCTGTGTGGCTGCATTTCTTTGCGTAGCTCGTTTGTGGAAGAATGTGCACGCACATAGGCGCGGGAATGGGCATGTGGAGTGGCGTGGTTGGCTGTTTTCCTTCTGGTCTGAAAGCATGAAAGCCCCCACCAATACGCCTCTTCTATTCTGCAGATCTTCATTCACAAACTGCCGCCGTACCTGGGTTTAAAAAGGCCCAAGCCCGAGAGAGAACTGATGCCGGAGCCCCCTCACTGTTCTTCTCCAGGAAGTGGCTGGGCTCGGGGAACAGATGAATATTTCATCCGGAAGCCGCCAAGTGATTTTCTCTTCCCCAAACCCAACAGGTAGGACCACGCCCATTACCCACATAAAAGGGAGAGGGAGAACTACAGTTCCCAGAAGAATGTGCCGAAGAAGCGGCCCATGCTCCCGGAAGATGCTGTGGTTGAGCATCATGGGAGTTGTAGTACCCCTGCTGCTCACATTGAGCGGAGGTGGGAACTAAAACGGAGGCGGTGGAAGAAGTTGCACAAGGTTAGAGAGATCACTGCTGTCGGGGAGAGCGTGAAGGGCACTCTCGGGTTTTGAGAACTGGCAAGTTGTTGGAGGCAGCTGGAGCGGGGCCTGGGTCGCTGGCATTGGCTGTCTTTGCATCTGGGCGTGGCCAGTCACTCCTCTTCCAGGTTCCAGCCTGAACTGTCTGCCCCTGATCTGCGGCGATTTATCGATGGTCCAAACCGGGCTGTGGCCCTGCCTCCGGAGCTACGGGAGGTCGTCTCCTCTATCAGCTACATCGCTCGACAGCTGCAGGAACAGGAGGACCACGATGCGGTATGTCCAACGGGAGTGGAACAAGGCCAGGCGTAGGCGACCTTGGCCCCACCCCCAAATTCCGCACCAGCACTCGCTTTTGTTTCTGTCGTGGTTTTTTTTTTTTTTTTTTTTTTTTTGAGACACTCTCACTCTGTCGCCCAGACTGGAGTGCAGTGGCGCGGTCTCGGCTCACTGCAACCTCCGCCTTTCGGGTTCAAGCGGATTATCCTGCCTCAGCCTCCCGAGTAGCTGGGACACAGGCGCGCGCCACCACGCCCGGCCAAACTTTTCTTTTTTTTGTTTTTTAGACAGTCTCGCTCTGTCACCCAGGCTGGAGTGTAGTGGTGCGATCTCGGCTTACCGCAAGCTCTTCCTGCCGGGTTCACGCCATTCTTCTGCTTCAGCCTCCCGAGTAGCTGGGACTACAGGGGCCCGCCACCACGCCTGGCTAATTGTTTGTTTTTTTTGTTTTTGTTTTTGTTTTTTTTTTGCTATTTTTAGTAGAGGCGGGGTTTCACTGTGTTAGCCAGGATGGTCTCCATCTCCTGACCTCATGATCCGCCCGCCTAGGCCTCCCAAAGTGCTGGGATTACAGGCGTGAGCCACCGCGCCCGGCCTTGCTTTCGTTTCTGATTGGACATCTTCCTAATTTGGTCCCACCCCCTGCTTACCTACTGGTTCTTTATGCTCATGCATTGCCTGCAGTCTTGCTCCGCTATTGCTCTGCTGGCTCTTGCCTCAAACCGGTGGTAGGAGGACCCAGGCGGGTACCGGTTGGGGAAATGGGAGGGTTTCCCTCGGGGTCTGGGCCCAGAGCTCAGGAAGTTTCCTTTGCCTACCCACAGCTGAAGGAGGACTGGCAGTTTGTGGCCATGGTAGTGGACCGCCTCTTCCTGTGGACTTTCATCATCTTCACCAGCGTTGGAACCCTAGTCATTTTCCTGGACGCCACATACCACTTGCCCCCTCCAGATCCCTTTCCTTGAAGACTGGAGGGTCGAGACCCAGGCCCTCTACCAGTTGAAGTGAGAGTCTGGTGATACTGTCATGCCATATCCTTCTCTGCCTCTTAGCTCCTTCACTAGGAATCCGGGCCTCTTATTTCGTTTCTGGGGACTGCACTGGACTGAGGGCTGGGTAGGCAGGTGTCTTGGACCCACCTGAAATGCACTATCATCTGATTTACTCTTTGGGATCTTGAAGAAGCTCTTTTGGGTATCAACACCTAGGTTGCCAGTGAAATAGAACAAAGAACAGGAACTAGATTGTAAGCCTTATGAGGTCAAGAAATGTGTCTTGCTCACTGTAACAGCCCCAGTGCCATGCACAGGTCCTGACCTATATAGTAAGTGCTTAACATTTGTTGAATAGGGGAAATAAATTTCTGGAAGTAAATACAGCAATTAGTAATGTTTATAAGCTGGGCATGGTCGCTCAGGCCAGTAATCCCAGTGACTCGGGAGGCTGAGGTGGGAGGATTACTTGAACCCCACAGTTGGAGACCAGCCTGGGCAACGTAGTGAGACTCTGTCTCTAAAAAAATAAAAATAGAAATAAAGTAGCTTATTGTTTGCATGTTGGGTCTTGTGGTCATTTTCTTTTTAACTTTCTGTAATTTATTATGTTTTGTAATGTGTACTATCTTTAGGATAAAAAAAAGAAGTTATTTCTACAAGCATGCATTGGTAATGAGAAAAAGAAGCATTTTAAAGACCTTCATTCAAGTTCCAGCCTTGGTGCTCACACGAGCCACTAGACTGCTCTGTACTTGTTTCCACATCTGTAAAATGAAACTAATGATAGCATATGCCCTTAGGACTGTCTGGGGATCACATGAGAAGATGGGAAAAAAGCACTATGCGGTGTGTATCAGAGGTTGCAACGGTGTGTTTTTTGTTTGGCCTGCAGAGTCTTAAATTTGCACCAGTTCACTGATTTTATTTTTTATTTTTGAGACAGAGTCTCGCTCTGTTGCCCAGGCTGAGTGCAGTGGTGCGATCTCGGCTCACCCCAACCTCCGCCTCCCGGGTTCAAGTGATTCTTCTGGCTCAGCCTCCCGTGTACCTGGGACTACAGACACACACCACCATGCCCAGCTAATTTTTGTATTTTTAGTAGAGATGGGATTTCACTATGTTGGCCAGGCTGGTCTCGAACTCCTGACCTCATGATCTGCCCGCCTCAGCCTCCCAAAATGCTGGGATAACAAGCGTGAGCCACCGCGCCCAGCCACTGGTTCACCGCCATTTATTTATTTATTTATTGGAGATGGGAGTTTCACTCGTTGCCCAGGCTGGAGTGCAATGGCACGACCTCTGCTCACTGCAACCTCCGCCCCCGCCCGGGTTCAAGCAATTCTCCTGCCTCAGCCTCCCAAGTAGCTGGGATTACAGGCATGTGCCACCACACCCAGCTAATTTTGTATTTTTAGTAGACACAGGGTTTCTCTATGTTGGTCAGGCTGGTCTGGAACTCCGAACCTCAGGTGATCCGCCTGCCTCAGCCTCCCAAAGTGCTGGGATTACAGGCGTGAGCCACCACGCCCGGCAGCTTTTAAAATGTGGCTATTTCATGAGAAATTTGACTTCCTGTCTTCTCTTGAAAATAATTTTATGAAAAAAAAAAAAACTATAGAGACAGGATCTCACTATGTTGCCCAGGCTGGTCTTGAACTTCTGTGCTCAAGTGATCCACCTGCCTCGGCCTCCCAAAATGCTGGGATTACAGGTGTGAGCCATCACACCCAGGCCCAAAAATAATTTTAAAAACTATAGTAAGCCAGGCACGGTGGCTCACTCCTGTAATCCCAGCATTTTAGGAGGCTGAGGCGGGCAGATCACAAAGTCAGGAGTTCGAGACCAGCCTGACCAACACACCAAAACCTCGTCTCTACTAAAAATACAAAAATCAGCTGGACTTGGTGGCATGCACCTGTAATCCCAGCTACTCAGGAGCCTGAGGCAGGAGAATCGCTTGAACCCAGGAGGTGGAGGTTGCAGTGAACCGAGATTGCGCCACAGTACTCCAGCCTGGCCAACACAGCAAGACTCTGTCTCAAAAATAAATAAATAAATATAGTAACACCAGGCCTGATTCCCCTGTTGGCAACAACTTGGCTAGAGCTTAGTGGCTGTCCACTCTGTCTGGTCAAGTTATTCATACCACGGTTCCTCAAAGCCCCATACGCCTGACCCACGTCACTTAGTTTACCTGCCCATTCTTCCGTAACACTAGAAAAGATATAGGGGGCAAGGAGTTGAAGCGGGGAAGCTACAAGTGGAAAAAGAAAGGTTGTGTCTCTTATGGGCGTCACACATTTTGTGCCTCAGTTTTCTTTCAATTTGGAAGGAAGGTTTAGACCTGGTTTAAGTCAGGGCCATTTTGGACATAGAGATCTTGCGCTCAGCAGGTTGTATGAACTAGACTGTTAACATTTCTGGCTGGAGGTTAGGCCAAAGTCAGCTTGAGCTGACAGTCAACAAGCCCTCACTCAACTATTCAATTGCTGGAAGTTGTTGTCCAAAGAGAGAGCATTGGGCCACAACTCGCAGGGATCCCTGTGGGACAAAGTTAGCATGTTCCTTTTCCCCAGACCCACCAGCCACGCAAATAATTGCACCTGGCATCCCACTGTGGAGCACAGTTCATTTGTCTTGTTGGTTTATTGGCCTACAGAGTTGGACACACACACAAATGCGGAGATAAATATTGGTCAGTTTCTCTAAATCTGGGTCCTCACTACGTAGAGAGCTAGAGTCTGTAGAATTCTAAATCTTGCGTGCTGTGGCACAGAACCAGTGGCCTTCCCACTCTGCCACCACCCTTCTTCCCAGGGAACATGGGGAAAGAGGGCACGAACTAACAAGACTTGATCATTTTCAAAAGACAAAACTGCAAAATCCCAAATTTCCAACATCTGAAACTCACAATATTCAAATTCCCCAGTTCAAATACATATATTTTAATCTCCACGTCGCCACAATCTCATTTGTTGCCCAGAACCACCACATTCTGGAAGCTATTTTCCTTAATCATATTTAAAAAAAAATAAATGTCTACAATCTCAATTCTCCCAAAAAAAAGTCCATGGTTTTGGAATTTTGACCTATTCTGAAGTTCCAATTCTCCGGTCCATCCTCAACCCTTCCATTTTCCCATGCCTGTTTGCCTCAGAGGAGTACGGGTTAAGGATATAGGGGCACTGTCATAACCTCTGCCCTTGCCTCCAGGCCTTCCTCAGTCTCTCTTGTGGTTCCGCTGTATAGATAGATAGATATATAATTTGTGTGTAGATATATATATGTATTCTTTATTATGTATTTTTTTGCAGTTTTTCTAAAGTGCCAGAAACAAGATTTGTGGGAATTTTTAGTGAATTTTTTTTTTTTTTTTTTTGCATTTTTTCCCCATTTGAAACTTCCCCCCCTTAAAAATTGGAACTTGGTACATTCAGTAGGAAATTCATCACTCAGGCTGTGGCCAAGACCAAGAAAAGTGCAAAGAGACAGAGGAGGAATGAAGGAGTGACTCCTCTGTGGTTAACATTCAGGGAGCCTGTCTAAAACCTCCCCCTTTGTATATGCTGGGAGGGTATGAGGGGTAGGAGGATGGTCCTGGCCCTCCCTAAACTCACCTCCCTCCAAAAGCCATGATCTTGCCCTTGGCAGTGATTGCTGCTAGGGCAGCCATCTTGGCCCCAAAAACAGTAGCTGGGGAAAAGGCTGCCATTTTGATGACAACAACTTTTCCTTTTAAAACTGCACTCCTCTAATTCCCATTTGTCAAATTTGCTCCCCCAAACTGGCTCTCCCCTTGTGAGCTATTTTCTGGGGGGAGGTGGGTGGGATGGGAAACGTTTATCCAATCACAGAGCAGGGAGGCCCAGTTTTCAAAGAGAATTAGGAGCAAACATTTCTTCATCTCCCCCACTGGAAGGAAATACAGGGACCCCTGACCAGGGTTAACTAGTGCAAATTAGGGATTAGGGACTATTTAAAGTCCCTGTACCCCATCCCTAGGCTGGGATCTTTGGGTGAGGGGAACTGAGTCAAAGATGGGGTGTAAGGTGCTATTTTGAAGGGAAAGCTGGTGGGGATACCCCAAAGCCCACCAGAAGAGTAGAATGGTTCCCCAAAAACCATCTGGAGTGACTGGTGAGGGGAGTGACACTGGGGAGATGGGAATACAGGTAAGGATGGAAGGTCATGTGCAAATCCTGGGCTTACCCACCCATCCCACCCCTATCATTTTTCTGGCTATTTGGTCTAGTCTGGGAGAAACCATCAGGAAAAAAAAACAGGGAGAAAGTAGATTTCCTTCTCCATCCCATTTGGAGTTCTTCCCTCCTGGCCCCCAAATCTGGTTTAGCCCAGAATAGGCCATATGTAGAGGCAGAAAGAGGTGTGATCTGCTCACCTCTTTTGCCTTGGAAGAATCTGGAGCTCACTGGATTTGGGGGTCAAGATAGGGCCAATACTTCCCTGCCCTGGACTGGGAAAGTGCTCAGCCACAGAACAGAGGGGCAGCCCTCCCCCACACCTCCTTGACCTGGCTTGGGAGAGGCCATCTCCGAAGTCCAGGAATATGGGGAGGAACATGGAAGATCCAAAGGCATGGAAACCAAGGAAGGCGTCTTGATGCAAGGGAAACAGGGACGTAGAGACCCACGCTTGGGAAGGATGGAACCCAAAGCCACACTCCCAGGCGGGTGGGGTCAGGTATCACAATGGTCTGGTCCAGGCCCTGGGCCACAATGAATGGAATGTGCTAGGAAGCATCTGGGAAGGGCTTAGAGAAAGCTTCAGAACAAGGGGGGTCATTAGGAGAGAGAGATGGTTTCCCCCTAGGTTTACGAATCAGGGGAGCAGGTTAGACATTCAGAGCTGGTGGGGGCCGTGAGTAGAGATTCAGGTTAAGTATATTGCTCAGTTGCCCCAAGGGCTGGAGAAGGGATGGAAGCTGGCCCTGCCCCTCATGGAGGCCATTCCCTGGAGGAAGATTGAGAGGGGAACCTCGAAAGATCCCTTCCCAGGAGATGGGAAAACTACAATCTCACACAAAGCAGCCTGACCCCTGAGCTCCAGGGGCCCCCAAGTCCCTGCACAAGAGTGTGGAGGGGCTCCCAAGGGGCAGGGAGGCCAGGGAGCTGGTAGTGGTGGGGGGTTCAGGGAGGGTGGCATCTGGTGAAAGGGGGATTGAGCCCCAAGGTTCACCCCACATCACCCTTCTGGGTTCTCTCAACCCCTGCCCTTTCCCCTTCTCCCTTAGGGGGAACTGGTGGAGGAAGAGTTGGGGGAGGTGGTGTTGGCGGGGTAGGGGGTGCTGCTTGAGGATTCACTGCGTAGCCAAAGACCCCTGGTAGGAAGGGAAGGGCCCCCCCACCCTTCTCATCAGGTAGGACCATGTTGAGAGCAACTGGGAGAGCGGCCAAGTTACTGAAGTTGTAAGGGTAGGCGGCAAGGAGCTGGGGGCCGTAGACGAGCGGGTAGGGCTCAGGGTAGAAAGTGACTTTGGCAGCCCCTATCCCCTCCATCCGGTCCCCCTCACCAGCTCCCACTGGCCCTTCACTCCCAGATTTTCCCCTGCCACCACCAGGTTCCCGGCCGCCCCCAATCAGGGCCAGTGGAAATTCCTGCACAGGTGGGTATGCATAGCTGCCCCCGCCTGCCACCACTGGGGGTTCCTCACCCCCTGAGATGACAGGGTCCTGGAGTGAGGCGGTCTCGGAAGCTTCCTCAGCAGCAGTGCTCCCGCCGCCTGCCTCACCGCTGGATGAGGAGACTTGCATCTCTTGGGGGGCTTCCTCCTTGACATCCCCGGGCCGGGTGCCAGCGCTGCCCTTGGAATAGGCAATGACAGGAGTTGGGGTGCCCCCGGGCCGCTCAGCAGCATGCCTCTGCCCGTGACGGCTCAGGGCAGCTGCGGTCTTGCACACCTTGGCGCACTGGGGGCAGGTAAAGCGGGTGGAGGGCCTCCGTCCGGCCCGGGAGCTGTGGGAGCCCCCACCATGGGCCTCTTGGTGCTTTCGCAACTTTCTCAGGGTGGCAAAGGTCTGGGCACAGTCCCCACAGCGGTGCCTCCGCTCTGTGCGGGCACGTCCCGCTGGGCTCTCCGCTGCTGGGGTTTCCTCCCAGCTCCTCCGTTCCAGCTTCTGCCTCCAGCGTGGTGGCCGGCGGCCTCGGGGCGGCCCACTTCCCCCCACACTGGCACCTCCAGCAGCTCCAGCCTTGCGTTTAGGCTTGTAGGAGTAGTAGGGCCTCCAGAGCTGGTCCTCCCCACCAGCCTTTGATTCCTCCTCATCCTCCTCCTCCTCTTCGTCCTCCTCCTCCTCATCATCCTCACTCTCCTCCATCTCCTCTCCGCTCAGCTCCCCAGGACGCAGGTCAGTCTCTGAGATGCGGCGCTTGACAATGGCCTCCTCCCCGATTCGCACAGTGATCTGACACAGTGGAGGTGGAGCCTGCAGCTGAGAGGGGCCCCGGCCAGCCCCTGCGGGAGCACCCCCACCTCCACCAATCCCGCCCACTGGCTTGGCTGTGTAAGTCAGAGTCCTTCCGGCCCGTGGATTCCGGCCCTTGGCCTCCTCCGTGGTGGTGGCCGTGGCTGGCCCTGCAGCGGTGGCCGGGCTGGCTGCTGTGGCTGGGCTGGTAGGTGTGGCTGCAGGCTCAGGGGGAGGAGGTGGGTATTCTCGTTTCTTGGGTGGCCTCGGGGGAGCAGTGTAAGTGATAACCGAGGCGGCTTGGGACCCTCCTGTGCTGGCCGTCCCACTCCCCCCTCCACCACTGCTACTGCCCCCATGGACAATGACAGAGGGGGCTGGGTGGGCAAAAGTGATGACAGAGGGTGGAGGGCCAGGCTCTGGGGCAGGTGGGGGCCCAGGCGGCGGGCTGGCTGGCATTGCCACGGAGGCCGGTGTGTTGAGGCTTGGAGAAAGGGGGGCCTCTGGGGCTCCCTGGCTGTAGGTCTTGTAGGGCCGCTTGGCTGCCCGCATGGGGAGCAGGCGGTAGAGCTTGAGTGTATTGAGCTTGGGCTTGTAGCCTCCATTGGGTGTCTTCTCACTGGCGAGGAGGCCCGGGCTAATGCCGTGGAAGGCTCGCTGGTGGGTCTTCAGGTTATAATAAGTGACAAAGGTCTCCCAACAGAAGATGCACTGGTACCTGGGTCAGCATAGCAGGGAATAGGGCAGGAACACAGCCACTTGAGTCAAGGGCCCTGAAGTCTCCCAGGTCCTCCTGCACCCTGCACTCAAACCTGTGACTCCCGCAGCCTCGCGCTGCCTCCCTCACCCAGCCAGCCTCAGTGCGGGGCGCCCATCTGAGCTCAGTGCCCCCACCGGCTGTGAGACTCTAGGCCTCGGCTGTTCCACTTGGGACCCAGCCTAACTCACAGAGCCTTCTTCTCAAGCCCGGATGACAGAATGGGGAAACGACTTACGAACAGGGACACCGCGTGGAAACTCAAGGCCTTGCTCAGAATAGTGTAATGATTCCTGGACATGCCTGTGCCACCGCAGTCCTTTCCGGTGAAGGGAGCTTTCTCTTTCCCTCTAGCCCTTCCCCAGAGCAGCAAGCCAGGACATGGCACAAAGAGACTTAATAAACCTCAGCTGATGAACCCTGGAGGCGAGGCTGCAGTGAGCCAAGACTGCTCCACTGCACTCTCGCCTGGGTGACAGAGCAAGACTCCGTCTCAAAAAAACAAAAAAAACAAAAAAAACCTCAGCTGAAGGAACTGGGGCTGGAGGGAGGCAGACAGGTGAGTGGTGGTGAGCAGGGGCCTCAGGATGGCTTTTTTTTTTTCTTTTCAAATGATTTGTAGAGGCTGGGTGCAGTGGCTCATCCCTGTACTCCCAGCACTTTGGGAGACCGAGGTTGGCAGATCACCTGAGGTCAGGAGTTCGAGAACAGCCTGGCCAACATGGTGAAACCTTGTCTCTACTAAAAATACAAAAATTAGCTGGGCATGGTGGTGCGCACCTGTAATCCCAGATACTCACGAAGCTGAGGCAGGAGAATCACTTGAACCCAGGAGGCAAAGGTTGCAGTGAGCTGAGATTGAACCACTGCACTCCAGCCTGGGGGACAGAGTGAGACTCGGTCTTAAAAAAAAAAAAAAAAAAAAAAAGCCAGGTGTGGTGGCTCACGCCTGTATCCCAGAACTTTGGGAGGCCAAGGCAGGCAGATCACGAGGTCAGGAGTTCAAGACCATCCTGACCAACATGGTGAAACCCCGACTCTACTAAAAATACAATAAAAAAAAATTAGCTGGGCATGGTGACGCATGCCTGTAATCCCAGCTACTCAGGAGACTGAGGCAGAATTGCTTAAACTGGGACCTGGGAGGCGGAGGTGGCAGTGAGTCGACATCACACCACTGCACTCCAGCCTGGGCTACAGAGGAAGACTCTGTCTCAAAAAAAAAAAAAAGAAAGAAAGAAAAAGAAAAGAAAAAAAAATTGTAGAGATGGGGTCTCTATGTTGTCCAGGCTCGTCTCAAACTCCTGGCCTCAATCGATCCTCCCACCTCAGCCCCACAAAGTGCTGGGATTACTGCAGCTAGCCTAGTCTCAGGATAACTTTCTAGGCCCCAAGCCCCACCCATTGCTGCCCTCGTCCCTGTGATCTCTGAGTGCTGGCCTCCGGCCGCTCCCCCTGCCAGCCTGGACCACTCACCTGCGCTCCCCCGTGTGCCACACCTCATGCTTCGTGCGGTACTCCGCCAGGGCGAACACTTTCTCGCAATAGCGGCAGGGGTACTTCCTCCGCCACGAGTGTACATTGCTGTGTCTCTTCAGACTGGACAGGGTCACATAGGAACGCTCACAAGCTGCGCACACATACAGCACGTGGCCGCCCACCACCTTCACCACGTGCTCGGGGCCTCCTCGGAAGCCCGCCGGTGGAGGCAGGGCTGAGGCGTCCACCCCTGCAGGACCACCAGGGCCAGCGCCCCCGGCTCCCAGCCCTGTAGACCCCCGAGTGCTGGCCCCTCGTCGGCACTGGGCCTCATGGGTCTGCAGCCGTTTGGGATGGATGAAGCTTTTTCCACATTGGGGGCAGGGGAGGGGCCGCCGGGGTAGGGAGCACTGCAAGTCAGGGGCCTGGGCCTCAGCCCTGTCACCCTCCCACTCCCCAGCTGGCCTGGGCCGGGGCCCGAAGCTGTCCTCTTCAGGCTGCGAGGTGGCCATGGGGGCTGGGGTAGGAGGTACCCAGGCATCACCTCCCTCTCCCAGGCCCTGAAGGCGGGAGATGCCCAGACGGCGCCCCAAAGCTCCAATCTCTGCTACAGCTGCCCCGTCCCCTCCACCACCAGGCAGTGCGAGCCGGGCGCTATAGATGAAGTTGAGGACATCAGAAAACGCAGCTGCTGGGACCCCTGGCAACTCCAGGACCCGGGGCGGGGAAGAAGCAGGGGGAGAGGCTGGAGGGGGAGAGGAAGAGGAAGAGGAGGAAGAAGAGGAAGCAGAGGAGGAGGAAGAGGAAGAAGACGAGGAAGAGGAGGAGGAGGAAGAGGCAGCTGTGGTGGTGGCAGGGTTGGGTGCGGAGCCCCCTGTAGCTGGTGGGAGGGGCAGTGGGGCCGAAGTGAGCAGGGCCTCTCTGAAGAAGGGACTTGAAGCAGCCAGGACGCTGCGGTGAGCAGGGAACTTGGTGTCTCCGGCTATGAGGGTGACGTCACAGAAGAGGCCACGGAGCCGCTGTTCATTGAGCTGGCGCAGGACGGCGGGGGCATGAGACGGGTCCGTCACCTCTGCAGGAGGGGGCATGGTGCCAGCCTAGACAGTGGGAGAGGAGGCCAGGTAGAGTCTCGGAGGCTGGGCAGAGGGCAGAGGCTTCTCAGGTCAGGCAAAGAGAGGGTCAGGAGCTGCTGGTCAGAAGCCAATGGAGGGCTGAATCACTTCAGGCCACAGAAGCCAGGGCTTGGCCCTTAGCCACCCAAGTCTGGCCAGCATCCAACACCAGTATGTCTAACTCACTTCTGTGGCTGGAAGAGGCCAGAGATACCTCAGGTCATGGTGAAGGTCAAGGGGTCATGATCTCTGAAGTCATAGACTAGAGAGGTAAGCAAGGGAAACCTCTCTCACGGGAAGGAGGAGAAAGCGCCACAACTCCTGATAGCCATTTCACAGAACTCCCCAGCCTAGACAAAATGGCCGCCCCCGCTGGCCTGCTGCCTTGGGTCTACTTTTCCCTCACTGTAGACCTCTGGGTACTTTCTCACCTGAGAGCACAGCCAACATGGAGTGGGGCGGGGGGTGGCTCAGCGAGTCCCTTCTGCTGGGCCTCTTCCTTCTGTGGAGAAACAGAAACCATGTCAGGGGAACCTAGAGGAGGAGCAGGAGAGGGTCCTCAGGGAGGGAAGTGGGAGGAAAAGCCCCCAGGAAGTGGGGAGGGGTGCAGGACTGTGGCCAGAGAGGACATCCGGGTGAACCCGGACCCCTCCCCGGAGCCTCTGCCAGGTTATTTGTTTAGCTGCGTCCGGTCAAACCTGGGAGGCCACGCAGGTTCTTACAGAGCCTTGTTCTGCAGGCCCAGAGAAGTACAGTGACAAGATAATTTGCATATTCCCAATTCACCTCCAAACAATATAGTAGCACAGGTCCAGCCCATAGTTCAGGGAAGCCTGTCACAGCACTCTCAAGTCCCTTTGGCCCAATCTCCAGGGCTCAGAGGAAGTCAAAGATTTGCATGTTGTCATTTATCATCATGGTCTCATTTACATATCAAAATAATTTGTGAGTTTTTAAAAATGGGACCTAAGCTGGTAGATATTCAAATGAGGAGAGGACCTCCTCATATCCTGCCAGCCCCATAAATCTCAGAGGGGGTTTCTGGCCCAGCTGCCAGGCAACCATTGAAGCCCACTGACCCCTACACAACTGCCAGCTCGCTCCAGTCTCTGGAGGGCACTGGAAAGGCCACAGGACCAGGAGGCCTGGTCCCAAACCTCACTCAGAGACCTGATGCCCTAGGGATTTGGGCTGAAAAAGCAGCATAATCAAGGCCGGGCGCGGTGGCTTATGCCTGTAATCCTAGCACTTTGGGAGGCGGAGGTGAGCAGATCACGAGTTCAGGAGATCGAGACCAACCTGGCTAACACGATGAAACCCCTGGCTAACACGGTGAAACCCCATCTCCACTAAAAACACAAAAAATTAGCCGGGCGTGGTGGCGGGTGCCTATAATCCCAGCTGCTTGGGAGGCTGAGGCAGGAGAATCGCTTGAACCTGGGAAGTGGAGGTTGCAGTGAGACGAGGTCACGCCACTGCACTCCAGCCTGGGCAACAAGAGCAAAACTCCGTCTCCAAAAAAAAAAAAAAAAAGTACCGCACGGCCACTTTCCCCTGCAGGCACCATCAGGGCCTTGAGGACTCTTTTCAGTTGAAGGTTTGAGTTTGAAAGCCAGACTTATCCAAAGTCACACAGCGTTGATAATGACAGGTGGCACCTATTTAGAGATCCAGGCCTGCAGAATTGAGAGCAGAGCTCTCCAGACCCTCTCCTCTGCCCTCCACAAAGCCTGGGAGCCGTCACCCATCTTTGAGGGTGTCCTTCCATATGCCATGGGCCACACGTGTCTTCAGAGGCGTTCGGCATCAGGAGTTCCTCATACAATTCCCATTCTCTGAAAAATGTTCTTTCCCATTTATCACTCATACTATCTGGACTCAAAGGCCTTTTCCCCACATACACCCCATTTCGCATTCCCCAAAATATTTTCCTGACACTTCTCCTGGATGGGAAGAAGGAAGATGGTAAACAGGGATGATATTCCAAAGTTTTAACAACCCTGTCTGCCAGGGACAGATCAGGTTCTAGTGTTACCCTGTCAATTGGTGAATTTCAGATAGGTCAGGCATCCTGAGGAAGGGGCCTCACTACATTCGTGGGCTAGTGCTCAGGCCTGCCACTCACTTCCATGATAACCACTGGCCCACTGGGACCCCAAGAGTCAGTGTTTTATTTGAAGTACCTCATTTGTTCCTTATCACTACCCTGAAAGGTAGCAGTTAGCTTTCCCGCTTTTTAAATTTTTATTTATTTATTTATTTTGAGATGGAATCTCGCTCTGCACCCAGGCTGGAGTGCAGTGGCACAATCTCAGCTCATTGCAATCTCTGCCTCCCGGGTTCAAGCGATTCTCCGGCCTCAGCCTCCTGAGTAGCTGGGATTACAGGCACTCACCACCATGCCTGGCTAATTTTTCGTATTTTTAGTAGAGACAGGGTTTCACCCTGTTAGCCAGGGTAATCTCGATCTCCTGATCTTGTGACCCGCTCGCCTAGGCCTCCCAAAGTGTTGGGATTACGGGCATGAGCCACCACACCCGGCCACTATCCCTCCTTAAGGCCAGACACTGTGGCTCACACCTGTAATCCCAATGCTTTGGGAGGCCGAGGTGGGTGGATCATCTGAGGTCAGGAGTTCCAGACCAGCCTGGCCAATGTGGAGAAACCCCATCTCTACTAGAAATTAAAAAAAAAAAATTAGACAGGCATGGTGGTGGGTGCCTCTAATCCCAGGTACTTGGGAAGCTGAGGCAGGAGAATTGCTTGAACCCGGGAAGTAGAGGCTGCAGTGAGCCGAAATCGCTCTGGATGGAGATTGATCCAGCCTGGGTGACAGAGTGAGACTCTGTCTCAAACAATAAAAATAAAAATAAAAAGAAATAAAAAACAGGCCGGGCATGGTGGCTCACGCCTGTAATCCTAGCAGTTTGGGAGGCCGAGGCGGGTGGATCACAAGGTCAAGAGATTGAGACCATCCTGGCCAACATGGTGAAACCCCATCTCCACTAAAAATACAAAAATTAGCCGGACACGGTGGCGGGCACCTGTAGTCCCAGCTACTGGGGAGGCTGAGGCAGGAGAATCACTTGAATCCAGGAGGCGGAGGTTGCAGTGAGCCTAGATTGAGTCACTGCACTCCAGCCTGGTGACAGAGCAAGACTTTGTCTCAATAAATAAATAAATAAATAAAATGACAGACTATGGGCTGGGTGCAGTGGCTCACACTTGTAATCCCAGCACTTTGGAAGGCTGAGGCAGGTGGATCTCTTGAGCTCAGGAGTTCGCGACCAGCTTGGGCAAGATGGAGAAACCTGGTCTCTACAAAAAATACAAAAAGTAGCCAGGTGTGGTGGCGTGCGCCTGCAGTCCCAGCTAATCAGGAGGCTGAGGTGGGAGCATCCCTTAAGCCCAGCAGTTCAAAGGTGCAGTGAGCTATGATTGTGCCACTGCACTCCAGCCTGAGTGACGGAACCACACCCTGTCTCAAAAAAATAAAATAGGCTGGGCGTGGTGGCTCATGCCTGGAATCCCAGCACTTTGGGAGGCCGAGGTGGGTGGATCACCTGAAGTTCAGAAGCTCGAGACCAGCCTGGCCAACATGGTGAAATCCCGTCTCTACTTAAAATATAAAAAATTAGCAGGGCATGGAGGCAGGCACCTGTAATCGCAGCTACTCAGGAGGCTGAGGCAGGAGAATCACTCGAACCCAGGAAGCGAAGGTTGCAGTGAGCCGAGATCACGCCATTGCACTCCAGCTTGGGCAACAAGAATGAAACTTCGTCTCAAAATAAATAAATAAATAAATAAATAAAATAAATGTCAGATTATGGCTTATAGATGCTAGGTAGCCGGCCCAAGGACATAGGAGCAGCTAGTAGCAGGGATGGGATCTGATCCCAGGAAGTTTGGCTCCAAAGCCTATGTTCCTGATGACTTCACGACTTCACCATACATCAATGAAGGACGTGTTTATGGCACCCACCAGGGCTCAAATAGCCTACCTGGGTGCCTTTCCGAAAATTAGAAGCAAGGTTCTTTCCTCCAGGAGGCGGCAGCCCTGTCTAGGTGAGCAAAGTCAAGGTTTGCCTCCAGTCCTCATTCATCCCATTGGCTGGGCCTGCCAGCCTGCACAACCGTATTAGTGGGCTTGGAGCCTATGCATGTGTGACTGTGTGCTGACTGCCACAGTACTTGGATGAGACCTGTCAGGGCTTCTAAGAACCAGAGACACCCAATGCTGGACTGGCCCTTAGGGATCACACACAATCATCGTCATCATGATCTCTGTAGCTGCCATTTGTGAATTTTTTTTTTTTTTTTTTTGAGTCAGGGTCTCATTCTGTTGCCCAAGCTGGAGTGCAGTGGTGTGAACATGGCTCACTGCAGCCTCAACCTCCTGGAATCAAATGATCCTCCTGCCTCAGCCTCCTGAGTATCTGGGACCATAGGCATATGACATAATGCCTGGCTAATTTATTTATTTACTTTTGTAGAGACGGGGTCTTGCCGTGTTGCCCACGCTTGAAATACTTACCATGTGCAAAGTATAATGCTAAGCATATTATCTGTGTCATCTCGTTTCAACACTCAAAATGGCCACAGTGAGGCCACAGGCTTAGAGAAATCACATACTCTAAACTCCTCCCTTCGAGGTAGAGGGAAGGTAGTGATGGGGTTATCTGCCTCAGATTTTATTGCTAGCCAACCCAGCGTTTGGACGCAGCTTGAGTTCAACTGCCCTGTGACTGGCTACTGCCCTGCAAGGCCTTATAGGAAGTGGAAAAGACTAGCTATGTGACCTCAGGCAGGTTACTTAACCTCTCTGTATCTGTTTCCTTGTCCATACGGTGGGGACGATTAATAGTTCCTACCTTGTGGGGTTGTCATAAAGATTAAGCGAGCCAACAAGTGGCAATATCTAGTTCGTAGAACTCAGTCCTGGAAAATGGTGGGGAGAAGTGGTGAAAAAAAAAAAGGCATAAATTGGGCTTCATGGTAGGTTTGGTGGCTCTGTGGTTTTCAAGTTTTTTGTTTGTTCTTACCATTTCTACTCTTCAATGCCTGTGTGACTTCAGAGGTGCCACTGAGGTGGGGATCTGAGCATGGACACCAGACAGGCCCTGCGTCTTGGGTTCCCTCTGGCTGGAATGTTCTTTCCTCCAGATAACCTCAAGCAGTGAAGCCCAACTTCCTTTAAGCCTTGACTTAGAAGCCACCTTCCCCTGAGGCCTTCCCTGGCCACTCCCCACCTCCTAAAACTTCCTATCTCCCTCCCCTACTTTATTTTACTCCTTAGCACTTAGTAACACTTTTTTTTTTTTTTTTTTTTTTTTTGAGACAGAGTCCAGTTCTGTCACCCAGGCTGGAGTGCAGTGGTATGATCTGGGCTCACTGCAACCTCCTCCTCCCAGGTTCCAGCAATTCTCCCGCCTCAGCCTCCCGAGTAGCTGGGATTACAGGCGCCCAACACCACACCTGGCTAATTTTTTCTTTTTTTTTAGAGACACAGTCTCACTCTGTCACCCAGGCTGGAGTGCAGCGGCACAATCTCCGCTCACTGCAGCCTCCGCCTCCCCAGTTCAACCAATTCTCCTGCCTCAGCCTCCTGAGTAGCTGGGATTACAGACCCGCCACCATACCCGGCTAATTTTTGTATTTTTAGTAGAGATGGGGTTTCACCATCTTGGCCAGGCTGGTCTTGAACTCCTGACCTCGTGATCCACCTGCCTTGGCCTCCCAAAGTTCTGGGATTACAGGCATGAGCCACTGCACCTGGCCATTCTTTTTTTTTTTTTTTGAGACGAGGTCTCACTCCGTTGCCCACGCTGGAGCACAGTGGCACAATCACGGTTCATTGCAGCCTCAACCTCCCAGGCTCTCGTGACCTCCCACCTCAGTGTCCCTAGTAGCTGGCACCACAGGTGCACACCACAATGCCCAGTTAATTTCTTTAAATTTTTAGTACAGACTGTATCTCCCTATGTTGGCCAGGCTTTTCTTGAACTCCTGGGCTCAAGTGATCCTTCTGCCTCAGCCTCCCAAAGTGCTGGGATGACATGCGTGAGCCACTGAAACTGGCCCAGCTGCTTCTCTCCCTTTTTTTTTTCAGGGGGGACACAGTCTAGCTCTGTTGCCCAGGCTGGAGTGCAGTGGCACGATCTTGGCTCACTGCAACCTCCGCTTCCTGGGTTCAAGGGATTCTCCTGCTTCAACCTCCCGAGTCACTGGGACTACAGGCGCCCGCCACCACATTTTTTTTTTTTTTGAGACAGAGTTTTGCTCTGTCACCCAGGCCGGAGTGCAGTGGCATGATCTCAGCTCACTGCAAGCTCCGCCTCCTGGGTTCACGCCATTCTGCTTCAGCCACCCGAGTAACTGGGACTACAGGCGCCTGCCACCACTCCCAACTAATTTTTTTTTTTGTATTTTTAGTAGAGACAGGGTTTCACTATGTTAGCCAGGATGGTCTCGATCTCCTGACCTCGTGATCCTCCCGCTTCGGCCTCCCAAAGAGCTGGGATTACAGGCGTGAGCCACCATACCCAGCCAGGCCTGGCTAATTTTTGTATTTTTAGTAGAGATGGGGTTTCACCATGTTGGCCTGACTGGTCTTGAACTCCTGACCTCAGATGATCTGTCTGCCTCGGCCTCCCAAAGTCCTGAGATTACAGAGCCCAGCCAACTGTTTATCTTTTTTTGAGACTGGATCTTGCTCTGTTGCCCAGGCTGGAGTACAGTGGTGGGATTGAGGCTCACTGCAGGCTTGACCTCCTGGGCTCCAGTGATCCTTTACCTCTCAGCCTTCTGAGTAGCTGGGACTACAGGTACCTGCCACCATGCCCAGCTACTTTTTGTATTTTTTGTAGAGATGAGGTTTCACCATGTTCCCCGGGGCTGGTCTTGAATTCCTGGGCTCAAGCAATCCGCCCAGCTCAGCCGCCCAAAGTGCTGGGATTATAGTGGAGAGCCACTGCGCCCAGCTCCTATTTCTTATTTATCTCTGGAATGTAAGCTCCAAGGGGTAAAAGGTAGGATTTTTTGGGGTTTTGCTTTGTTTTTGAGATGGTGTCTCGATCTGTTGCCCAAGCTGGAGTGTAGTGGTGTGACTTCTCTCGGCTCACTGCAACCTCCGCCTCCTGGGTTAAAGCAATTGTCCTACCTCAGCTTCCCAAAAACCTGGAATCTAGGCATATGCTACCACACCTGGCTAATTTTTGTATTTGTAGTAGAGACAGGGTTTCACCATGTTAGCCAGGCTGGTCTCGAACTCCTGACCTCAGGTGATCCACCTGCCTCAGCCTCCCAAAGTGCTGGAATTACAGGCGTGAGTCACCGTGGTCAGCCCTTTTTCTTTTTTTTTGACATGAGGTCTTGCTTTGTTACCCAGGCTGGAGTACAGTGGTGTTACCACAGCTCCCTGCAGCCTCGACCTCCCCCAGGCTCAGGTGATTCTCTCATTTCAGCCTCTCAAGTAGCTGGGACTATGGGCATATGCCACCGCCCAGCAAATTTTTTGTATTTTTAGTAGAGATAGTGTTTCACCATGTTGCCTAGGTTGGTCTTGAACTCCTGGAATCAAGCAATTCACCACCTTGGACACCCAAAGTGTTGGAATTACAGGTGTGAGCCACAGCACCCAGCCATGGGTAGGGAATTTTGTCTGCTTTGTTCACTACAGTATCTCAAGTCCTTAGAATAGGGCCTAGCACATAATGGGTGGTTAAAAACAAAACAAAAAAACAGGTAAATGAACGAACCTGTCCTCAAAGTCAATCCTCCAGGAAGGAAGCCATTATCCATGACGGACAAAGTTGGCCCAGAGATAGGGATGACAATTATAACTTGACCACTTCTGGGCCAGGCACAGTGGCTCATGCCTGTAATCCCAGTACTTTGGGAGGCTGAAGCGGGCAGATCACTTGAGGTCAGGAGTTCCAGACCAGCCTGGCCAACATGATGAAACCCCGTTTGTAGTAAAAATACAAAAATTAGCGGGGTGTGGTGATGCACGCCTGTAATCCCAGCTACTCAGGTGGCTGAGGCAGGAGAATTGCTTGAACCGGGGAGGTGGTGGTTGCAGTGAGCCAGAGATTGCGCCACTGCATTCCAGCCTGGATGACAGAGTGAGACTCTGCCTCAAAAAAAAAAAAAAAAAAAAAAATAGGCCGGGCATGGTCAGGTCACGCCTGTAATCCCAGCACTTTGGGAGCCCAAGGCAGGTGGATCACCTGAGGTCAGAGACTGACCACCTGTCTGGCCAACATGGTGAGACCAGCCTGGCCAACATGGTGAAACTTGGTCTCTACTGAAAATAAAAAGTTAGCTGGGCGTGGTGGTGGGCACCTGTAATCCCAGCTACCTGGGAGGCTGAAGCAGGAGAATCACCTGAACCTGGAAGGCGGAGGGTGCAGTGAGCCGAGATCATGCCATTACACTCCAGCCTGGGCAACAAGAGCAAAATTTCGTCTCAAAAACAAAACAAAACAAAATTTAAAAAACCATAAATAAGTTGACCACTCTGGAGTCCTCACAATTTGCCCCATACTCTTCTTGGGACCTCACACACACTGCCTCATTTAATGATATTCTCAGTATAGCCACCCCCAGTAGGTATTTATATTATCCTGTTGCCCAGGTTGGAGTGCAGTGGCATGATCTCGGCTCACTGCAACCTCCGTCTCCCGGGTTTAGCAATTCTCCACCTCAGCCTCCAGAGTAGCGGGGACTCCATGCCCAGCTAGTTTTCGTATTTTTAGTAGAGACAGGGTTTCTCCATGTTGGCCAGGCTGGTCTTGAACTCTTGACCTCAGGTGATCCCCCTGCCTTGGTTTCCCAAAGTGCTGGGATTACAGGCATGTGCCACCGCGCCTGGTCATATTATTCTAATTTTACAGAAGAGGAAACCAAGGCTCAGAGAGGGATATACCTTGCTCGAGATCGCACAGCTTGTAAATAGCATTCAAGATTTGAATCCAGGCCCGGCTGACCCCAGATGTTCAATCTTTCCCTCTGCCATACTGCTAGACCTGGCCCTGAAGGGGACTATGGCCCGCCAGCTGGTTACATAAACCACCGCACAAGGTCTCACGTGCTAAGTGCTAAATGTGTCATGTCTGACTCCACCCTTTCCCTCGCTCCCACATCCAGCAGTCATCAAGTGTGGCTGAAACCGCGGCCGAGCTTGGGAATGGCTCTGGAAATCTTCCCTTCGATAGCTCAGGTCCTTGTTAACACTCACATGGTCCAAGGCTATAGCCTCCCAGCTATCCCCTGGCTTCCAGGCTTACCTTCCTCCACCCAGCCCGCCTCCCAGTGAGGGTCAACATCCCTAACCACAGTTCAGGAATATCACTCCTGGGCTCAAAACCTCCACTGGTCCCCACTGACTCTAGAATAAAATTCAAATTCTTCTACCAGGCAGTCAAGGGCTCTAGTCTAGCTCCAATCTTCCTTTTTAATCTTGCCTTGTTATCCTCTTCAAACACACAGTAATCAGTGTGAGCCGGGCGTGGCGGCACGTACCCATAGTCCCAGCTACTCAGCAGGCTGAGGCTAGAGGATTGCTTGAGCCCAGGAGTTTGAGTCCAGCCTGGGCAACATAGTGAGACCCCATCTCTAAACAAATGAATGAAACCCCAGACACCCAGTGTTCCCTCCAGCTTCTGCATGACCCACACCTGCATGCCTTTGCCTGTGCTGGCTTGTCCTGCCAGAAATGCTCTTTCCCCAAGCTTGTCAAAATCCCTCCAAAACATTAAGATCTAACTCCAAAGCCACCTCCTTCTTGGCCCTCCCTGACCGACAGGATGAGGACAATCTCTCCTTCCTCTGACTCATCAACCTTTTGTGCCCCTATGGCCACCATCCACCTTATACAGCAGCAGAGACTCAGGTTCTCATGTTCTCAGCAGGGGATCCCTGAGCATCTGGGTCTTCTGAAATGGACTGCTGCACAGATGCTAAGTTCTGCAGGAGCTGGGGAGAAGAGTGTTGGAGGCAATTGCACAGAAAGGACCATCCACTGAATGTTCCAGAAGGTAGCAGAGTACAGTAGTTAAGAGCACAAGATCTGCAACCTGATTGCTCAGGTTCAAATACAGCTTCACCTCTCACTAGCTAAGTGACTTTGGACAAATTACTTAACTTCTCTGGCCCTTAGCTGCCTCACTTGAAAAAGGGAGGTAATTACAGGGCCTATTTCACGGTGTTGGTCGGAGGACTGAGTGGCCACACATAAGCGCCCTGAAGACAGTGGCTGGTGCACGGTCAGTACTAAGCAAGTGTGTGCTGCCATTATTATCAGCCAAGCCCCGAGAAGGTAATTCCCAGTCCTGACGGAGGGCTGACAGGGGCTGGCACAGGCACAGCCCCCAGACTGCAGCCACTTTCGGGTCCGTTTCCCACGTGCTTTTGGCAGAGATGCAGGGCAGGCAATCAGCCCCATTCCGCAGATGAAGAACTGAGCTTCCTTCAGATCAAGCGCCAGTGAGGGAATGGTAAAGACGCCAGAGCTCCTCAGCCCCTGGGCCATGGCTCCTTTCTCTTCACCAGGCTGTCACTGTGCACCTGTTGTGCAGGCTCCCCCAGGCAGCCACCCCTCCCAGCCCCCCATGCCGGAGGGCCTGTCCGTAGCACCCTCCCTTCCCCTACCTACACACATCCTTCCAGTGGGGCCAGGCACAGGAGACAGTGGTGTGCAGGCTTGGAATGCACTTGCACACACACCCGTAGAAGGGCCCAGGCCCCAAAGGTGAGGAAAACCTGTTCTGAGGAATCTGCCTAGCGAGCGAATTCCGTTCCGAGGCCCTTCCACTGTCGCAGGAGTGGGGCCCAGTATGCGTCAGAGATACCCACAAGGGGGGCAGAGAGAGGGAGAGGGTGAAGCAGGAGGAGGCTGAAAACTTCACGTTTCTTTTTTCCATTTTAGTGACAAGAGTCACACCCAGCCTTTACATAAACATGGCCAAGGAGCCGCTCTGTCTAAGCTTACTTCCCTTGTGGCCGCCCAGCCTCTCCTCCGGGTGACCCTGACATGCTGGGCAGGCTGATGAGGGGCAAACACACAGACCCTGCAAAGATTAGCTGGGCCGCCTGACAACACCCATGCCTCCCGCCGGCCGCCATGCACTACCCTGCATTTATCTCCCGCCTTCCTCATACCAAATCCCCTCCACAGCCCCACCACCACTTAAGCACACAGACGGCAGGCACGCATACACAGCCTGCTTGCGGCTGGCCTCTTGGGTCTGAGGCCCACACTACCCTTGTCACGCCACCTCCCTCCCCACATGTGTTTTCTGACCAGCTTGCCTCCCAGCCCAGCAGCCCCGACAGGCTCCTACAAACAACGTCACAAAAGAATCCTGTGGAGAATGTTGCAAACGCACAACCTTCCCCTTGCTTGGCTGCCCATGATCCCACAAGCACAAGTGGCGCATTCCACCCCGAACCCCTCACACCAGTGCCAGCAGACCCACGGGCCCGAGACACACCCTGGGGTTCCTTACTCCAGATCTTCCGGATCTGAGTTCTAGACGCGCAGCCCCCATGCAACACACTCATCACGGACACGCAAACCCATCCATCGCCCTCTTTACCACTGGACCACACCTCAGCAGAGCAACAGAAATGGGACCCAGACGTGACGCCTTCTGACTAAAAGGCCCACAACCGCCCCCTCCAAAAGGGCACATACACTGCATCCTGGCACCCTCCGCAACACATACAGCATGCCAGCTCTGCAGAAAACAGTTCATAAACAGGTCATAGGTGCAGCACAAGACGTACATGCGAAAAAACACATGCTGTAGAAAACATACAGCCCCACATCGAACAAACTCTGCACCCAGCATGCTGTGCCCTGCTCAGAATGCCCATCTGTCACCCAAAGCCACAGGGCTCGTCTTGTAACTCTGCCCCACAACACTGGACACCCCTTCTGGCTTTCTACCTCCATGGCCCAGGGAGGGCCCTACCCAGACCCCTGGCTGCCAGCAAACGGTGGTGCCCAGGAGAGGTTTACCTTGCCCCACCACACAGCAGGAGACACACGATCTCCAAGACTCACAGCCACAACCCTGCCCCGACGGCGCGGCGGTTCCGGGGCCCCAGCTCGCCCTGCGCACCCCGCACACCCCAACTCTGGGGCGCTAGGCGGCCCACCCCTCCCCCTCTCTGCCTGGCTCCTACGCCATCGCCCTCCCAGCAGCTTGCAGCGCTTGCCCGGGCTCACACCCGCCCCACCCCACCCCCAACCTGCCCCACGGGGGGAGGGGGACATTAGGCTGCAGAATTAACCCTTCAAAGGGGGAGTGAGCGCCGCCCCTTCCACGGCCCCAGGCGATCGCGTCCCCCGGCCGCCGCTCGCTCGGACGCCATACCAGGGCCCCCTTAGTCGCCCCCCAGCGTCGTGTGCGCCCGGGGGCGGGGCCAGGCTCAGCCCCCGACCCCTGCGCCCCCAGGTCAACCCCATAGGAGAGCGGTCTGGGCGCGGGGCGCGGCCGGGGCTCCGCGGCGCCGGGCAGCGGAGAGGGGGCCCGGCAGTTGGCTCCGGTCCGCCCTGGCCCTGCCCAGTTCGCCCCGGGGCCCACCTGACCGTGATGGCGCCGCGTCCGCCAGGCCCGGCTCATCACCGTGGCCGCCCCCGGCCGCTCCGGTTTCGCCCGCCTCCAGCTCCGGCTCAGGCTCAGGCTCCGGCCCCGGCCCCCCCAGCGCCTGGCCCCGGCCCGGCCCCGCTGCCGCCGCCGCCGCCGCCGCCGCTGACATCATCGGCTCCCCCCCCCCCGGTCCTACCCCCCCCCCCCCCCCCGGAACCAGCCCCCCCCCCCCAGCGCCGCCGCCGTCGCAGCCGAGAGGAGGCCGGCGCAGCGCAGCCGACACCGACACAAAGCTCCGAGCGCCCGACGGCCTTCCCCGGGACTGATCCCCGCGGCAGGACACCGCGTCGCGCTGGGCCACCGGGCGGGTGGACACCCAGCCGGGCACGGGCCGGACTGCAGCACCCCGGCAGGGGCGCAACACCACCGACCCCCAGGGAAAGGGCTCCCTCCGCCCTTCCCCCTGCACGCCCTTCACTCAGCGGTGCACACTGCCTGAAAGCATTTAACACACAGGCTCTCAGGGTGCAGACATGACATGGCAGACTCATAATCAGGCCCAGTGGGACCCACAGACTCAGGGTCAGCACACTCAAAGAGGGCCAGCCCTGGACACACACACACACACCCTCTCCAGGAATGCGCAGGAACGCTCAGCAGGCCGCGGAAAAGGAAGGCCCTGGCCATGCACACGGGGCACACATTAACGACCACCAGCGCAAATGAACACACGAAGCTGGCTGGGTACTTTGTCCCCACCAGCGGATAGATCCACATCTGTATCCTTGAACATAAATGCAGAAGCCTTGGTGTCGGCCTCTGGGGACAGCATCAACAAAACACCAGGTGGAAGCACACACAGAAAAAAACACATTCCTGAAACTCCACAGGGACAATCCCAAGAACTCCTCCCTGGTTCTGGAAAATTAAAAACTAAGGAGATGGAGGAGCCAGGCTTCAGAGCTCCTTGCCTTAAAACCTCCTTGCCTGAGGCCGGGTGCGGTGGCTCACGCCTGTAATCCCAGCACTTTGGGAGGCAGAGGCGGGCAGATCACGAGGTCAGGAAATCCAGACCATCCTGGCTAACACGGTGAAACCTGTCTGTACTAAAAATACAAAAAAATTAGCCGGGCGTGGTGGCGGGCGCCTGTAATCCCAGCTACTTGGGAGGCTGAGGCAGGAGGCGGAGCTTGCAGTGAGCCCAGATGGCGAGATGGTGCCACTGCACTCCAGCCTGGGCTGGGCAGGGTGGCACATGCCTGCAATCCCATCACTTTGGGAGGCTGAGGCGGGGTGGCTCACTTGAGGTCAGGAGTTCCTGAACAGCTTGACCAACATGGTGAAACCCCATCTCTACCAAAAAAAACAAACAACAAAAAACAAAATTAGCTGGGTGCAGTGGCTCACGCCTGTAATCCCAGCACTTTGAGAGGCTGAGGTGGGCGGATCACCTGAGGTCAGGAGTTCAAGACCAGCCTGGCCAACATGGAGAAACACCATCTCTACTAAAAATAAAAAATTAGCCGGGTGTGGTGGTGCATGCCTGTAATCCCAGCTACTTGGGAGGATGAGGTAGAATTGCTTGAACCTGGGAGGCGGAGGTTGCGGTGAGCCAAGATCACACCACTGCACCCCAGCCTGGGCAACAAGAGTGAAACTCCATCTCAAAAAAAAAAAAAGAAAAGAAAAATTAGCCAGGTGTGGTGGCGCACGCTTGTAATCCCAGCTACTTGGGAGGCTGAGGCAGGAGAATCGCTTGAATCTGAGAGGTGGAGGTTGCAGTGAGATGAGATCACACCATTGCACTCCAGCCTGGGCAACAAGAGTGGAAACTTCATTTCAAACAAAAAAAGAAAGAAAAGAAGCAGAGTTAGACTCAGTGGGAAAATAGGCGCACTACCACCTCAGGAGGGTTCCAGGGAAGAACCCCACCCCCACTCCAACCAGGTCACAATGGCTGGAGCTCTGAGGGGCCCAGGCTCCCTGAGCCAGGAGGAGAGAGGAGAAAGTCCAAGGAAAGATGGTGAGTATGGGGGCCAGGGGCCCAATACTCCCTCCCTATAGCTCCTGGTTGCTCCATTTCCCCTCCTTTCCTAAAACTTAGCTGTCTCAGAGATACCCACAAATAGAATTCCTAATAGTGTACCCAGGTGTCTCTGGAACTTGTGGCATCACACAGATGCATAGCATCTGAGGCTTCCTCCCCTTCCTCAATCCAAGAGGGCATCCTGGTTCCTTTTTCTCCTCCCAGGAACAACTTACCAGGGAAATGATACTCCAGGACGGCTCACTCCTTGCTTCCTGCTGCAGGCCCACATTATACCATCTCACTCATCTTTTAGGCCCTTTCTAACTCCCAAGAGTTCCTCCCAGACCCCATCCTCGCATCTGCCCTGCCCCAGGTCACCCGGGCTGTGGCTGCTGTCTACCCTGAGCTCCTTTCTCCCTAACAGGCTGGCAGTCACCCCTACTTCAACCTGCCCGACTTCACGCAGCCATCGCCGCCCTCCACTCCATCCAGCCTCCCCTCACACCAGCGCTGCCAGCCCTCTGATGCCACCAAGGGTCTGCTGGTGGCCCTGTTGGGTGGGGGCCTGCCTGCTGGCTTTGTGGGCCCCCTTTCTCGTATGGCTTACCAGGCTTCAAACCTGCCCTCGCTGGAGCTGCTCCTCTGTCGATGTCTCTTCCACCTCCCTATTGCCCTGCTACTTAAACTGCGTGGCGACCCACTTCTGGGACCTCCTGACATCCGAGGCTGGGCCTGCCTCCATGCCGTGCTCAACGTCCTCAGCATTGGATGTGCCTACACTGCGTTTCAGGTGGTGCCCGCTGGCAACGCTGCCACTGTTCGCAAAGGTTCTTCCACCGTCTGCTCTGCCCTCCTCGCCCTCTGCCTTGAGAGCCAGGGTCTCAGTGGCTACGACTGGTGTGGACTGTTGGGTAGCATCCTAGGATTAATAATCATTGTGGGACCTGGACTAGGGACACTGCAGGAGGGGACCACAGGTCTCTGCACCGCCGTAGGTTATGGGCTGGCTTTCCTGGGAGGCCTGACGCTGTCCCTGGGGCTTCGGGTCTATTGTTCTCTGCACTTTCCCTCAGGCCTCCCAACAGTGGCCTTCCTATTTGGCTTGGTGGGGCTGCTGGGCTCTGTGCCAGGCCTCTTTGTGCTGCAGACCCCCGTGCTGCCCAGTGACCTCCTGAGTTGGAGTTGTGTGGGGGCAGTGGGGATCCTCGCCTTGGTCTCCTTCACATGTGTGAGCTATGCGGTCACCAAGGCCCACCCTGCCCTCGTGTGCGCTGTCCTGAATTCTGAGGTGGTGGTGGCCCTTATACTGCAGTATTATATGCTCCATGAGACTGTGGCACCTTCTGACATCATGGGGGCAGGGGTTGTGCTGGGCAGCATTGCCATCATCACAGCCCGGAACCTCAGCTGTGAGAGGGAAGGGAAGGTGGAGGAGTGAGATAGAACTTGGGAGCCTGGGGGTTGGGAGGGGCAGGGGTAAATAGAGGCAAAGACTGAAGACGAACATGGGAGGACAAGTGACTGGAAAAGAACTGGTGTGGGAGAGGGATACCTCTCCCAGTCAAGAGTGACTTGGGGACTTGGTGGAGAGTGACTACCTGCAAGACCTGGAGCCAGCCTGGGACCAAGGGATGTGGAGTCCAAGCTGGGTCCTGGGAATCAGGGCATAACTAAGGGGTAAAGTCTGAGGAGCAGATCCAAGGGGCAGAGGCAGGCAGGCCGTGGGCCACGGGGAGGACTTCACTCAGCAGCAAAGAGAAGAGCATTGGGGCTGGAGTGTTCCGGCAAAGACAGAGCCAGCAGCTGCGCTGGGGGAGGGGAGCATGCCTCCCCACCCCTCCCCTCACGGCTAAGGTTTCCTTTTTTCGTGCTTGTGCCCCCCCCCCCCCCCTTTGGGGTGGTGACGTGACATTGACATCAAACAAGGATTACTCTGAATGTGGCTGTGCAGTGGTGTCGTCTCTGCTTTGGAGGGAGAGTGGAAGTCCTACGACCGTTCTCATTGGAGAATCCCTTGGGATCCCCGCCCCCCCATTTTATTCCTGAAATATTCTACAAAGTGAAGGATTTCCTAATGTTCAGATGCCTTGACCCCAAATCCCCCAGGACTTTCGTGGCCCGCCCCATGGCTAATCTGCTTTTCTCGGATTGTCGCGGTCCCGTGATCTCTCCCGGACAGTGGCCAGGCTCCTTCCAGAGCAGGCCTCCGAGCTGAAGTCTCTTCGAGCGGCTCAGGCCATGGATCTAGGACCATGGCTCGGTACGGCACGGCATTAGAGGCCAAGAGATGCCCACCCGTCTCTGGAGGCCGTTTGACCAACATCGGCTACTTCCGGACAAGCCACTGGTCCCGCCATCTTGGCTTGTTCATGCATATTCATCAAGAGAACTGCATATTCATGAGCAACCGCCCTCCCCCGGGAGCTCACTCGGGAGGACCCGCCCCGCCCCGCCTCCATTACCGATTCGCAGAGCAGACCATTTTCCAGCTGGGGGGGGTGCTACGAATGAGAGGCTTTTGCTGAAGATGAAACCGTTGTCCAAACTAGAATGAAAGCGGCCCAATTTTACCCTCGAATCTTCAAACCTTAAATCTCAGTGCAGAAGGGGGCAGCGAGGAGAGGCGGTGGGATTACAGAAAAAAATTCCTGTCTCCCAGTCACTTCAAAACGTCGCCCAACCAGCGAGCAGGGGGAGGACCCACGACTCTGGCTCGCACCCCGTGCGGGCCTGCGCAGGCGGCCCCGTAGCGCAAGGGAGGGCGGGAAAGGAAGGGGCGGGGACGGGAGGGCGAATCTATAAGAGGCGTCGTTCGGCGAGTTCGCTGCTCAGAAGCGCCGAGAGCGCGGCCGGGACGGTTGGAGAAGAAGGTGGCTCCCGGAAGGGGGACAGACAAACTGCCGTAACCTCTGCCGTTCAGGAGCCCGGTTACTTATTTATTCGTTACCCTTTTTCTTCTTCCTCCCCCAAAAACCTTTTCCTTTCCCCCTTCTTTTTTTTTCCTTTTTGGGAGCTGAACAATTTCCGGTAAGGGAAAGAAGGGCTCCTTTCGCTCCTTATTTCCCCGCCTCCTTCCCTCCCCCACCTTCCCCTCCTCCGGCTTTTTCCTCCCAACTCGGGGAGGTCCTTCCCGGTGGCCGCCCTGACGAGGTCTGAGCACCTAGGCGGAGGCGGCGCAGGCTTTTTGTAGTGAGGTTTGCGCCTGCGCAGCGCGCCTGCCTCCGCCATGCACGGGGGTGGCCCCCCTTCGGGGGACAGCGCATGCCCGCTGCGCACCATCAAGAGAGTCCAGTTCGGAGTCTTGAGTCCGGATGAACTGGTAAGCGGCTCTGCCCTCCCCTTCCTCCCTCCTTCCCTGGCGGGCGGGGCCGAACGGGGGCTGCGGAAACTTGGCGCTTTCTCGCTCCCTGTGGGTGACGGGCCAGGAGCATGGCTCAGCGCGCCAAGGCTGTGCAGGCGCCAGTCTCGGGCCTCCCAGAGTTATATTTTGCAGAGTTGAGCAAACTTAGCGCTTTGTCCGAGACAGGGGGCCTGGCTGGAGGGTAAGAAGGAGAGAGAGAGAAGGGTGACTGATTTCCCACTCCAGAGTTACCGACGTTAAAGGCGATCAGACGAATCCTAGGGAGTCTTTACAAGTTTGGTTAAGAAGCCAAACCCCGGATAGCTTCCTCCTCCTCTGTAATACAATATTAATTGAGTGCCTGCTCTGTTGTGGACAGAAGAGACTCTGGGGTTACAGAGGTGAACACGACAGACCAGGACCTTCAAGAGCACTGTCTGTGGGAAAGGGCAGGCAGTAAACACGAATACAATAAATGAACAAGATAATTCAGTTAATGGCAATTGTCTCGAATAGAGTGAAACGGGGTAATGCCATGGAGAGTCACTGAGCTGGGACTACTTTATTTTTTTATTTTTATCTTGTTTTGTTTTATTTTTTTTGAGACTGGGTCTTGCTCTGTCGCCCAGGCTGGAGTGCAATGGCACGATCTCGGCTCACTGTAACCTCCGCCTCCCGGGTTCAAGCGATTCTCCTGCCTCAGCCTCCTGACTAGCTGGGATTACAGGCATGCGCCACCATGCCCCGTTAATTGTATTTTTAGTAGAGGAGGGGTTTCGCCATGTTGGCCAGGCTGGTCTCGAACGCCTGCCCTCAGGTGATCCCCCCCCTTTTTTTGTTTTTTGTTTTTGGTTTTTTGTCTTTTTGAGATGGAGTTTTGCTCTTGTTTCCCAGGCCGGAGTGCAGTGGCTGAACTCCTGACTTCAGGTGAACCACCCGCCTCGGCCTCTCAAAGTGCTGGGATTACAGGCGTGCCACCGCGCCCAGCCTAGGTGGGGCTGCTTCACATGGGATGGTGTCAGGGTCTGGGAAGGCCTGTCTGAGAAGATTTCACCCGAATGATGAGAGGCAGCCAGTCATCGAAGCCGTAGTTTCTATGGCGAGAGCTTTTCCGGCACAGGAAATAGCAAGTGCAAAGGGCCTGAGGGAGAAATGAACTTGGGCTTGTCCTAGAGGGTGAAAGGCGGCCGGTGTGGCTGAGGTTTAGTGGATGAGAGAAGAAGAGTGTTACAGAAATTGGCTGGAGAAGCATGGGATATTGTATATTATGTTAAGGAGTCAGGATTTAATTCTATTTTCAGTAGGTAGTCCTTGGACAGTTATAAACAGGAGAGTGACAGCAAACTCGCATTGGAAAAAATACTGCTGTAGTTGCTCTATGAAGAACTGATACAGGAGGTGGAGAGACCAGAGAGAGGAGGGCAGTCCTAGGGGAGAGCTATTGGTGACTTGGACTTCTTCCCTTGTGGAGCTAAGTAGAGGGAGCCCACTGGCTGGGAAGAATGGAGTTAAGTGGCTGTTTGTGGATAGAGACCATTTTGTTGGAAGAAAATTCAGCTATGTCAGGAGTCAGAACGTCCTGACCTCACACCATACCACAGAATCAGTTCCAGATGAAGTTAAGACTTAAATCTAAAAAAACCCATAAAATACTAGAAAAAAATAGAAGGCTTTTGCAGGGCTCATACCAGAGACAGAAGTCCTTAATAGTAGTTAATTATAGGTAAGTTTTATGGAATGCCTAAAATGAGCTAAACGTTATATGTAAGGAAGACCAAGGCAGATTTCACTATGTAGAAATAAGAGCCACTTCTGTTTATAGAGGCACTGTGGCAAAGCTGAAAAACAGATCAGGAAACAATACTTGCACTTATGCAGACAAGGTTAAATTTATCGATGTACAAGGAACACTTACAAATCAGTAAGGAAAGTACCTATCTACTAGAAAAATGGGTAAAAGAGATGAATAGGCAGTTCAGAGAAGGAGTGCAAATGGCCAACAAAGAGTTGGCTTTCTAATAAAAAAAATCCAGATTAAAATAAAATTATTTCCCTTATCCAGCTTTTTTTCCCTGCTGCAAAAATATTGGGAAATAGACGTGCCTATACATTGTTGGTAGAAAGATAGATTGGTAAAACCTTTTTGGAGGATGGTCTGACAATCTTTTTTTTTTTTTTTTTTTTTTGGTTGAGACGGAATCTCACTCTTGTCACCCAGGCTGGAGTGCAGTGACACAATCTTGGTTCACTGCAACCTCCACCTCCTGGGTTCAAGAGAGTCTCCTGCCTCAGCCTCCCGATTAGCTGGGATTACAGATGTGTGCCACGACATCTATTTTTTGTATTTTGTACTTTTGTATTTTGTATTTAGTAGCTATCCTGGGTTTGGCTTCTTAACCAAACTTGTAAAGACTCCCTAGGATTCGTCTGATCGCCTTTAACGTTGGTAACTCTGGAATAGGAAATCATGTTACCCAGGCTGGTCTTGAACTCCTGACCTCAGGGGACCCGCCCACCTTGGCCTCCCAAAGTGCTGGGATTACAGGCTTAAGCCAACATGCCCAGCCTCTGGTCTGACAATTTTATCAACCTTTTAATATATGAATCATTTGATCAAGCATTACCACTTATAAAAATTCATCCTTAGGTTAAAAAAGCTTAATTCTCCCTTTCCCAGTTTTGCATAGTTTAGTAAATGTTTCTCCATCCATTTGCTCAGGCCAAAAACCTAAAAGCCATCTTTGATTCTCTTTCTCACAATCTCCACTTAGTCCATCTGCCAGAGTGTCAGTTCTACTTTTCAAAATATGCCTGGAATCCAGCCATTTATGACCATCTCCACCACTGTGTCCCACCATATTCCACCCTACTGTCATCTTTCCTGTGGAGTGCTATAGTAGCCCTAGTTGGTCTTCCTACAGTTTCCAAGAACAGCTAGAGCAGGCTAGAGAGAGCTCTTCATCCCTTCCCTTCCCTGCATGGAATCCTCTCCAGAGGTTTCAGGACTCCTTATTCTGACCTATAAAGTGCTGTTTTATCTGGCTCCTGCTTGCCTCTCCATCTCATTACTAGTCTCCTCTTTGCTTTTCTTGAACCACGCTGACTGCTTGCTCCTCTAACACTGCAAGCTTATTCCCACCTCAAGGACTTTATTATTCACTATTTCTCCTGCTTGGAACCACCTTGCTCAGACCGCTGCTCTGCATGCCTGTTCCTTTATGTCTGTTCTCTGTTGAAATGGAATTTTTTTTTTTTGACAGAGGCTCTCCCTCTGTCCCCCAGGCTGCAGTGCAGTGGCTTGATCACAGCTCACTGCAGCCTCTTGGTCTTGGGCTCAATAGATGCTCCCAGGCCAGGTACAGTGGCTCACGTCTGTAACCCCAGCACTTTGGGAGGCCGAGGTGGGCAGATCACGAGGTCAGGAGTTTGAGACCAGCCTGGCCAAAATAGTGAAACTCTGTCTTTACTAAAAATACAAAAATTAGCTGGGTGTGTTGGCACACCCCTGTAATCCCAGCTACTCAGGAGGCTGAGGCAGGAGAACCGCTTTAACCTGGGAGGCGGAGGTTGCAGTGAGCCGAGGCCGTGCCATTGCACTCCAGCCTGGGCGACAGAGTGAGACTTGGTCTCAAAAAAAAAAAAACAGATGCTCCCACCTCAGACCCCCAAGCCCCATCTCAGTAGCTGAGACTATAGGCTTGTACCCCCATGCCTGTCTAATTTTTAAATTTGTTGTAGAGAGATGGGTTCTCACTGTGTTACCTAGGCTGGTGAACCGGGCTCAAGCAATCCCCCTGCTTGGCCTTCCAAAGTGCTGGGATTCCAGGAATGAGCCACTGCGCCTGGCTGATGTCATATCTTTAGGAGCGCTTCCCTGACCACTCTGTTTAAATAGCATCCCCTGCCCTGCCCTTGCTTTCTCTGATCATTCTCTGCTATATTTTCCTTCATAGCCTGTCACTTCAGAAAGGATTCGTTTTTCTGTTTTTTGCTCCCTTGCTAGAGAATGGATTTCATGAGGGACTTTGTCTGTGTTTTTCATGTTCCCTCAGTATCTCAAGTAGTGCCTGGCACATGATAGACATGTAATAAAAATGAGTTGAATAAACAAGTGAATGAAATAATGGGACAAATATGCATAGATAACGTAGAAGGACTTTTACTGCAACATTGTTTGAAAGTGACAATTGTAAATCAGTATTTACTAATAGGAATCTTTTTTTTTTTTTTTTTTTTTTTTTTGAGACGGAGTCTCGCTCTGTCGCCCAGGCTGGAGTGCAGTGGCTGGATCTTAGCTCACTGCAAGCTCCGCTTCCCGGGTTTACGCCATTCTCCTGCCTCAGCCTCTCGAGTAGCTGGGACTACAGGCGCCCGCCACCTCGCCCGGCTAATTTTTTGCATTTTTTAGTAGAGACGGGGTTTCACCATGTTAGCCAGGATGGTCTCGATCTCCTGACCTCGTGATCCGCCCGTCTCGGCCTCCCAAAGTGCTGGGATTACAGACTTGAGCCACTGCGCCCAGCCCTACTAATAGGAATCTTGGTGAATAACTTAGGATGTATTATTACCATGTAAGAGAAGAACTTCCCAATAGGGTCCCACACCGTGCTGATGCCCTGAGACACTGTGGCACACGTTCACAGTGGGTACAGTGAGGTATTTTAAATTTCCAAGAGAAGCACAGGTACATTTGTCAGATACCCTGGAAATCCTAGTTCCTGGTGGTTCCATTTCAACATTAGATGGTGCCAAATCCCTTTCTATGATGTCATATTTTTGTGAAGCTGAGCTTTTAGCAGTTGCTAAGTACAGGCAAAAATCAGTTTGTAGAAGAAATAAAGGTGGTGCTGTTTAGTCCGATTCCAAGGTTTGAGAGGTGCACTGCCTAATAGTCGCCATAAGTGAGTGAGATGGTTATTTGGGAAAGAAAGAAAAATGTTATTTTGTTTTAATATATTAAAATGGTATTTTCAACTTATGTGTATTTTTTGAAATGGCTAGTTAAGTTTCTTTTTTTGTTTGTTTTTGAGATGGAATCTGGCTCTCTTGCCCAGGCAGTGGCATGATCTCCGCTCACTGCAAGCTCCGCCTCCTGGTTTCATGCCATTCTCCTGCTTCAGCCTCTTGAGTTGTTGGGACTATAGGCGCCTGTCACCACGCCTGGCTAATTTTTTGTGGCTAATTAAGTTTCTAGGACATAAATACTTAAGTTGTTTGCGCCTAGGTGCTTAATAAGTGGCTGTCTTTTCTTTGAGATGGAGTCTTGCTCTGTTGCCTAGGCTGGAGTGCAGAGGTGAGATCTCAGCTCACTATAATCTCTGCCTCCTGGATTCAAGCTATTCTCCTGCCTCAGCCTCTCAAGCAGCTGGGATCACAGGCACCCGCCACCACACCCGGCAATTTTTGTATTTTTGGTAGAGATAGGGTTTCGCCACATTGGTCACACCAGTCTCAAACTTCTGACCTCAAGTGATCTGCCCACCTTGGCCTCCCAAAGTGCTGGGATTACAGGCGTGAGCCACCACGCTCGGCCGTGGCTCTCGTTTGACCTAGTGAGTGCTGTGAGAGTTACTGAAATGGAAGGGCACTGTGGGCTGATCATGTTCGGGAATCTATGGATAAATGAAAAAGTTACTCAAGAGTGTGCAGAGTGAAGGCCTTACGTAAAAATGGGAACATATTTACATTTTTTTTAAAGCATGGGAAAAAAATGGGTGCTGTGACTCATGCCTATAATCCTAGCACTTTGGGAGCCTGAGGCAGGAGGATCACTTGAGGCCTGGAGTTCAAGACCAGCCTGGGCAACAGAGCAAGACCCTATCTCAATTAAAAAATAATAACAAATGAGCTGAGCACAGTGGCTCATACCTGTAATCTTCGGGAGACCAAGGTGGGCAGATCCCTGAGGGTCAGGAGTTCAAGACCATCCTGTCCAGCATAGTGAAACCCCATCTCTACTAAAAATAACAAAAATTCGCTGGGTGTAGTGGCGGACACCTGTAATCCCAGCTACTTGGGAGGCTGAGGCATATGAACCACTGAAACCTGGTAGGCAGAGGTTGTACTGACCCGAGATTGAATAATGACAAAAGTATGGGACACTGTTGACAAAGGTCTACCAGAGTCATTTCTGGGGTGTAGGATTGTTGGGCTTTGATAGTGCTCTGCATGTCTGTGGTTCATATGATGTCTGTATTTTGAGGGACCAACAGATGGTTCAGTTTTGGGTAGAAGGATGGGTGAGGGTGAGTGAGGGGCCTCCTGTTGTGAAATAGGTGGTATTTTAGGCTAAAATGTTTTACAGAAGTCTTGGGGGTCAGAGTATGTGGAGGTACAGAGGGCTCTTTGAGATAGAGCTGTTGTCCTTGCTATTAGAAGATGAATTTAGATGTTGCTAGGTGAGGGTAAGGTTGCAAGGAGGTACTAGAGCTTTGTACAGCTGTGCACAAAATTTTGGGAAAAGATGGTGCTGGATTTCATTCGCAGTAGTTGACCCCTATTTATTAAAAACAACTGTCTGGCCAGGCGCGGTGGCTCAAGCCTGTAATCCCAGCACTTTGGGAGGCCGAGGCGGGCAGATCACAAGGTCAGGAGATAGAGACCATTCTGGCTGATATGGTGAAACCCCGGCTCTACTAAAAATACAAAAAATTAGCCAGGCGCTGTGGAGAGCGCCTGTAGCCCCAGCTACTCAGGAGGCTGATGCAGGAGAAAGGCGTGAACCCAGGAGGCGGAGCTTGCAGTGAGCCAAGATCGCACCACTGGAGCAGCCTGGGCGACAGAGCCAGACTCTGTCTCAAAAAAATAAATAAATAAAATAAATAAATAAAAACGGCTGTCTACCATGGAATGCATAACTGATTTATATCCTGACTTATTTAAGTAAGGATTTAAAGCAGTATTCTTTTTCCCTTTTTTTTTGGATATGGAGTGTAGCTCTGTTGCCCAGGCTGGAATACAGTGGCACAGTCTCTGCACACTGCAACCTCTGCCTCCCAGACTCAAACGATTCTTCTGCCTCAGCCTCCCGAGTAGCAGGGACTACAGGAGTGTGCCACCACACCCAGCTAATTTTTTTTTTTTTTTTTTTGTATTTTTAGTAGAGATGGAATTTTACCGTGTTGTCCAGACTGGTCTCAAACTCCTGACCTCGTGATCCGCCTGCCTTGGCCTCCCAAAGTGCTGGGATTACAGGCGTGAGCCACTGGACCTGGCCTGATTTTTGTATTTTTATTAGAGACAGGGTTTTACCATGTTGGCCAGGCTGGTCTCGAACTCCTGACCTCAGGTGATCTGCCTGCATTGGCCTCCCACAGTGCTGGGATTATAGGCTTGAGCCACTGCACCTGGCCTATAATGTATTCTTTTAGGTAGAGTATGGGCTACATTGATGAGTCAGAAGATGATCCTTGTGTTCAAATTATTTCTTGTGAGGGATTTCCTATGTATGCAGCAAATAGTTGCTGAGTCCTCACCGTATGTTGGTTACTGTGCTAGGTGCTGAGGATATGAAGAGAAAACATGACCCTTGCCCTCAAGGATTACAGTCCAGTGGGAGAGACAGATGTGTCACCAAGTAATTAAAATTGGGCTGAGAACCTTGCTGGGGTGTGCATAAGGCTAGGAAGAGTTAGAGAAGACTCATAAGGAGGTGACCTCTGAACTGGGTCTTAAAGAATAAATGGAAGTTTACTCCCAAGGGGGCGTGTGAAGCAAAAGGAATTTTGAGAAATCTATTGTATTTAGAATATAAATGTGGGAGGTGGGTAGGAGAATGTGGTACCAAGTAAAGCTGTAAAAGAGACTTGAAGCCAGGTTATAATAAGGACCTTGTTAGCTTTGCTAAAGGCAGAGGAAAGAGAATGAGTATTTACTGAGATTCAGTGACAGCCCTTTTGTTCTGTGACCTCAGGGGCAGAACCCAAAGAGAACCCAGCCTGACTGGCCACCCCCTCAAGTGTTTAGCCTTTATCCTGTAGGCAGTGAGAACCAGTGTTGGCTGAAGGATTTGGGGCTAAAGCAGTTCGTATATAATTTAAAATGACAGTTTGAGACTAGGTGCAGTGGCTCGCGACTGTAATTCCAGCACTTTGGGAGGCTAAGGTGAGTGGATCACTTGAGGCCAGGAGTTTGAGACTATCCTGGCCAACATGGTGAAACCCTATCTCTACTAAAAATACAAAAATTAGCCAGGCGTGGTGGTGGGCACCTGTAATCCCAGCTACTTGGGAGGCTGAGGCACAAGAATCAGTTAACCTGAGAGTCAGAGGTTTCAGTGAGCCGAGATTGCGCCGCTGCACTCCAGCTGGGGTGACAGAGCAAGACCCTCTCTCAAAAGTAAATAAATAAATAAATGAGAGTTCCTGAACTTGGTGGTGGAAGGATAGCTCTTCTCGTTAACCAGGATGTGCGTGTCTGCTGTCACCCCCTGACCCAGTCTCAGAAAGCCTGGAAGCAGAATTAGTTATTAGAAGGGTGGTTGGCTTGGTCGGCCTAGACTTTGAGCAGACAGAGGTTGAAAATGTTGAGCGTGATTTCTCTTAGGCCCCTTTGCAGTGTCTGTTCTGGAGGCCAGATTTGTACCTGCTTTTTTTTTTCTCTCTCTCTTTTGGTCTCTCATTCAAGGTGAGCAATCCCCTTCATGTTTCTCACCAGACACAAAGCAGCTGATGAGGTTCCAGCTTTGCAAATGTAGTCATACACGAGGACGTCTCCCTGAGATTTCGTCAGGTCATGTTGATGAGAGTTTTGAACCTGTCTGAGGCTGAGAGGTGTTCAGAACTTCTTCAGCTTTGCATCTGTAGACCATTTTGGTTTCTACCCAGCAGTGGCCAATCAGATCTGATATGAGGGGATTACTGGTTTGACTGTCAGAAGGTAACCTCTCTTTTTCCAGGTTTTTTGAGGGTACCTCCCTGCAGTGGAGAGTCCTAAGCAGCAGGTCAATTTAACAGACATTTATCAGGAGCCTGCCATGTTTCACGTTGAGGGATTCTGCCTGCCGGAGAGGTGCTTATAGTTACAGGAAAGACAGACACCTATAGGTCATTTTATTGCATTGTTGTATGTACAGTGACAGAGGGGCTGTGGAAGCACAGAGGAGGGGTGCCTGTCTATTTTGGGGAGGCTGTGGAAAGGCTTCCTGGAGGAAGCAGTGCCTGAGCCAAGTCTTGAAATAGGAGTTTTGCAGTGGGAAAAGCATTCCAAGCAGAGAGAGGCGCTAGCATATGAAAACCCCAGAGGAGGCCAGGCGCGGTGGCTCAAGCCTGTGATCCCAGCACTTTGGGAGGCCGAGGCGGGTGGATCATGAGGTCAGGAGATCAAGACCATCCTGGCTAACACGGTGAAACCCTTCCTCTACTAAAAAATACAAAAAATTAGCTGGGCGTGGTAGCAGGCACCTGTAGTCCCAGTTACTCAGGAGGCTGAGGCAGCAGAATGGCATGAACCCAGGAGGCGAAGCTTGCAGTGAGCCGAGATCGTGCCACTGCACTCCAACCTGGGCAACAGAGTGAGATTCTGTCAAAAAAAAAAAAAAAAACCCCAGAGGAGTGCAGCACAGGTTGTGCTGGGTGATAGGGGACTCCAAGGGATTGGTACTGAGGAGTGAACAGGAAGGTGTGGAGCATCAGGGAAATGAAGGTTGAGAACATCATAAAATCCTTTGGTAAGCTGCCCTGCTGAGTTTGGATGTCAGTCTGAGGACAAAAGGGTATGCATGATTACATTTTTATTTTATTTTATTACTTATTTTTATTTTATTTATTTTTGGCACACATTTTCATTTTAGAATGAGCACCCCAGTTGTCATATAGAAGGATTGGAGAGAGACAGGCTGGTGACCTATACGAACGCTCTGTTGTAGACTACAAAGGAAAGGCCTGAACTAGGGCAGTGGTGGTGGGGATGGAGAAGAGAGGCAAGATTCAAGAAACACTTAGGAGGCCAGGCGTGATGGCTTAAGCATGTAATCCCAGCTAAAATCCCGCCACTGTACTCCAGCCTGGGTGACAGAGCGAGACTTCTCAAAAATAAATAAATAAATAAATAAAGGAGGTAAAAGTGACCAGTACCTGGTGAATGACTGAATAATAATAATGTCCATTCAAAAAGCACCAATTACATCCTGGACTTAAGCTAGCTAATTAAGTCCTTAATGGTTACATAGTTAATAAGTAGTAGAGTCAGAATTCCAAATCAAGGGTCCCTGAGAGCTAAGTCCATGTTCTTTGAACTGTTTTATGCTTGAAGGTAAGGAAAAGTGAGCATAGGTTTCTGAATCTGGGGTGAAGACCAAAAGAGAGGCTTTTGTGGAAAAGGGAGTTTGCTTTTAGACATGTTTAATTTGATTTTTTGGTGGAATGTTTGCAGGGAGTTCAGTAGGTAGTTAAATATGTGAACTCAAAGTCCAGAAGAAAAGTGAGGCCTGGCTGGAGTTAGAGAGTTGAGAATGAGTATCCAAGCATACGTTGGAGATACCGTGAGTTTGGTTCCAGCCCACCGCAATGAAGCAAGTCACATGAAGTTTTTTGGTTGCCCTGTGCATATAAGTTATGTTTATACTGTGCTGTAGTTTACTAAGTGTAAGTGTGCGATAACGTTACACCTTTTTTTGTTTGTTTGAGACAGAGTTTTGCTCTGTCACCCAGGCTGAAATGCAGTGGCGTGATCTTGGCTCACTGTAACCTCTGCCTCCCGGGTTCAAGTGATTCTCCTGCCTCAGCCTTCCTAGTAGCTGGGATTACAGGTGTCCACCACCACGCCCGGCTAATTTTTTTGGACTTTTAGTAGAGATGGGGTTTCACCATGTTGGCCAGGCTGGTCTTGAACTCCTGACCTCAGATGATCCACCCATCTCAGCCTCCCAGAGGGCTGGGATTATGGGTGTGAGCTGCCACACCCAGTGTATCTGCTTCTGAGTTGTTCTGTTTCCTCCACTGAAATGTCCCCATCAAGTCCTGGCTCTACCTTTCTTGGGATTCCAGCTGTTCACTTTTGCTTCAAATCATTTCCACCAACCTGTCTTCCTAGCACCTGTTTCTCCAGTCTTTTAATAAAATCTCCGGCCAGGCATGGTGGCTCACACGTGTAATCCTAGCACTTTGGGAGGCGGAAGCAGGTGGATCACAAAGTCAAGAGACCATCCTGGCCAACCTGGTGAAACCCTATCTCTGCTAAAAATATAAAAATTGGCTGGATGTGGTGGCGCTCACCTGTAATCCCAGCTACTTGGGAGGCTGAGGCAGGAGAGTTGCTTGAACCCCGGAGTTGGAGGTTGCAGTGAGCCGAGATTGAGCCACTGCACTCCAGCCTGGCGACAGAGCAAGACTCCATCTCAAAACAAAACAAAACAAATAAAATCTCCATTTGCACACAAAAAGGTTCAAGCAGGTCTGGCCTTGAGAAGGGAGGGCATGACAAAGATGAGGGTAAAGAGACAGGACTGCATCTCTGAGTGCCTCATTTCTTATCAGGGGCTTGAGTTGGTGGGGCATGTGTTGGTGCAGAACACCTGTGCTGTCATGGCAAGGATACAGGTACAGAGAGGCTCCTGCCAGGATCTCAGATTCATGAGCTTGATTTCTACTTGGGAGGAACAAATAAAGCATTGTTTTGTTTTTTTGTTTTCCCTGAAACAACTTTTATTTCTTTTTGTGGCTAAATCCTGTGAATGTCAGAGACCTAGAATTCAACCCAGATTGAAGTCTGGGGTTCATGTCCTAGTGGCAGGTGATTTGTATGGAACCCTGGGTCGACCATTATCTAGTGTGAGTGCTTTTCCTGCCTCAGTGACTGGAATAAGCCTCTGGCTTGGAATATTCAACTTTGGCATTTTCAGAAGTGTATACACACCAGTCCCCCATTCCCCTCACTCCAGGCTAAACTTAGTTCTTCTGTAAGTAGTTCAGGGTTTTCCCAGACCTTAGTCCAGAGCTCCCCAGCCACAAAGGCTAGAAACTAGGAATGCTGTTTAGTTATTGGCCTTTCTTTGTTTGCAGAAGCGAATGTCCGTGACGGAGGGTGGCATCAAATACCCAGAGACGACTGAGGGAGGCCGCCCCAAGCTTGGGGGGCTGATGGACCCGAGGCAAGGGGTGATTGAGCGGACTGGCCGCTGTCAGACATGTGCAGGTAAGTGCTGGGGACTGGGTGGGATCCCAGAGGGGAGGTGGGTTGGGTCCTCAAAGAAAACTAGGGTCAACACCTGGAGGTCTCTGAGATGAGTGGGAGCTGGGAGGAAAGCACTGGGTGTGTGTCCCACAGGAAACATGACAGAGTGTCCTGGCCACTTTGGCCACATTGAACTGGCCAAGCCTGTGTTTCACGTGGGCTTCCTGGTGAAGACAATGAAAGTTTTGCGCTGTGTCTGCTTCTTCTGCTCCAAACTGCTTGTGGACTCTGTGAGTGGGGAACAGGCTCTGGTCTGGGTGGGGGGCTGCTTGGTAGGGGGCAGGGGGGACAGCTTCAACTGACCTTGCTCTGCCCTGTCCCCAGAACAACCCAAAGATCAAGGACATCCTGTCTAAGTCCAAGGGACAGCCCAAGAAGCGGCTCACACATGTCTACGACCTTTGCAAGGGCAAAAACATCTGCGAGGGTGGGGAGGAGATGGATAACAAGTTTGGTGTGGAACAACCTGAGGGTGACGAGGATCTGACCAAAGAAAAGGTGGCTGGGACTGGCAGAGACTTTTGGGAAGGAGGGGTCTGGGGCCTGGAGGGAGGAAACTGGAAGGGAAGGATGCGGCGGAACAGGAGGGGCTGGCCTGGTGTGGAGGGAAATGACTCAAGCTCTGGACTCTGATGGTCCCTGTCTCTCCTTGGAAGGGCCATGGTGGCTGTGGGCGGTACCAGCCCAGGATCCGGCGTTCCGGCCTCGAGCTGTATGCGGAATGGAAGCACGTTAATGAGGACTCTCAGGAGAAGAAGATCCTGCTGAGTCCAGAGCGAGTGCATGAGATCTTCAAACGCATCTCAGATGAGGAGTGTTTTGTGCTGGGCATGGAGCCCCGCTATGCACGGCCAGAGTGGATGATTGTCACAGTGCTGCCTGTGCCCCCACTCTCCGTGCGGCCTGCTGTTGTGATGCAGGGCTCTGCCCGTAACCAGGTCAGTGGCTCCAGGGCTCTACCTGTTAGCTGGAGGGTGAGGTGTCTAAAGGGAGGAAGCGCTGTAGGTGGGGCTGGGGTGTGCCTGGAGGATGGATGGATGGACCTGGGTTTGAAAATCCCCTGCCAGTTACTAGCTGTATGACCTTTAATGAGTCCCTTCACGTGGTTAAAGGCCACAAAGGTGTTTCTGAGTCTATAAATGATAGTGGGCAGTCCTGCCTCCCGGGGCATGTGAGGATGAGAGCTGTGCTGTGTGCCTGGCACATGTCTGCCAAGCGCTGGCAGTGGTGGCTGGACCATGATGATTCTGACTTCCTGCCTCAGGATGACCTGACTCACAAACTGGCTGACATCGTGAAGATCAACAATCAGCTACGGCGCAATGAGCAGAACGGCGCTGCGGCCCATGTCATTGCAGAGGATGTGAAGCTCCTCCAGTTCCATGTGGCCACCATGGTGGACAATGAGCTGCCTGGCTTGCCCCGTGTGAGTCAGCATTCTCCCCACCCCTCTGTGAATTGGAGCCAGGGTGGGTGGGGGCTAGCATGAGGCCTCAGAGCTCTGGAAGCGGGCCCAGTGCTGACTTTCTGGGTTGCCCCCACCCTGTGTTTTTTCCTCACAGGCCATGCAGAAGTCTGGGCGTCCCCTCAAGTCCCTGAAACAGCGATTGAAGGGCAAGGAAGGCCGGGTGCGAGGGAACCTGATGGGCAAACGAGTGGACTTCTCGGCCCGCACTGTCATCACCCCCGACCCCAACCTCTCCATTGACCAGGTCGGCGTGCCCCGCTCCATTGCCGCCAACATGACCTTTGCGGAGATTGTCACCCCTTTCAACATTGACAGGTGTGTCTCTGTTGGAAAGCCCTTCCCAGAATGGCTAGGGAAGACATGGCCTCAATGGCAAGCCTTCGAGAGTCTGCTCATCCTACCTCGGGCGTGCTTGGAGCGAGGAGGAGTTGAAGTTCTGAAGTTTAACTTCCACTCAGGGCTCTGGGGTGAGGGTGGCTGCAGGGGCTTTTTAGGAAGCATTGAGTTAATTGCACCTCTTTCCTTCCTAGACTTCAAGAACTAGTGCGCAGGGGGAACAGCCAGTACCCAGGGGCCAAGTACATCATCCGAGACAATGGCGATCGCATTGACTTGCGTTTCCACCCCAAGCCTAGTGATCTTCACCTGCAGACCGGCTATAAGGCACGTAGCAGGCCAGGGCCTCTCTCAGCCACCTGAACAGAAAGCTTTTCGAAATGGGGCAGGCTGGGATAGGCCATCTGAGTCTGTCTTGTTCATTGGGATCCAGACTTGACTGTCTTGTTTTTTGTTTTTTGTTTTTTGTTTTCTGGAGACGGAGGCTCGCTCTGTCGCCCGGGCTGGAGCGCAGTGGCGGGATCTCAGCTCACCGCAAGCTCTGCCTCCTGGGTTTACGCCATTCTCCTGCCTCAGGCTCTGGAGTAGCTGGGACTACAGGCGCCCACCACCTTGCCTGGCTAGTTTTTTGTATTTTTTAGTAGAGGCGGGGTTTCACCGTGTTAGCCAGGATGGTCTCGATCTCCTGACCTTGTGATCTGCCCATCTCGGCCTCCCAAAGTGCTGGGATTACAGGCTTGAGCCACCGCGCCCGGCCTGACTGTCTTGTTAAAGGCTACTGCTGCCTAGGTGTACAGGGAGCTGCTGTCCTCTGGCATTCAGGGTGGGGGTGGCGTAAACCCAGGGGCAGCGTGCACATGGCAGGGAAGAGGGATCTGTGGAGCAACAGTGCAGAAGGCTTTACGTTCGAAATGTCTCTTTTTTTTTCCCCGGCTGAGTTCCTTGAGATTGGTGGATGCTGTGTATCATTCATCCCTGATAACCTGGTGTTTGGCCCAGGGCCTTGTCCAGAGGAGTGTTATTAAGTGTTTCAAGTGAATTAGCACCATGGTGTCATCTCTCAGTTTGCAAGGGACTTTATTTATTTAAGAAGAAGACAGCCTCGCTCTATCACCCAGGTTGGAGTGCAGAGTGCAGTGCTGTGATCTTGGCTCACTGCAACCTCCACCTCCCAGGCTCCAGCGATTCTCCTGCCCCAGCCTCCCGAGTAGCTGGGATTACAGGTGCGCGCCACCACGCCCAGCTAGTTTTTGTATTTTTAGTGGAGACGGGGTTTCACCATGTTGACCAGGCTGGTCTCAAACTCCTGATTTTAAGTGACGTGCCTGCCTCAGCCTCCCAGAGTGCTTGGATTATAGGCGTGAGCCACCGCGCCCGACCTGCAAAGGATTTTAGGTCCATCGTCCTTTCATTCTTAGATACCTCCTTCACTGAGACCTTTTCCTTACCTCACCTCCCTAGGTGGAACGGCACATGTGTGATGGGGACATTGTTATCTTCAACCGGCAGCCAACTCTGCACAAAATGTCCATGATGGGGCATCGGGTCCGCATCCTCCCCTGGTCTACCTTTCGCTTGAATCTGAGGTCAGTCCCTGGCTGAGGGAAGCAGGTTGGAACTGGGGGGAGGCCGGTGGGGGGTGCCAGGCCGGGTGGCTCCTCGAGGTTTTGCTGCAGACACCTTCCCAACCCTGACTTTTCTCTTTCACTGTAGTGTGACAACTCCGTACAATGCAGACTTTGATGGGGATGAGATGAACTTGCACCTGCCGCAGTCTCTGGAGACGCGGGCGGAGATCCAGGAGCTGGCCATGGTTCCTCGCATGATTGTCACTCCCCAGAGCAACCGGCCTGTCATGGGTATCGTGCAGGACACACTCACAGCAGTGCGCAAATTCACCAAGAGAGACGTCTTCCTGGAGCGGGTGTGTGGTCCAGATGGAAACCTGGCTCAAGTGGGCGGTGGGGCTCCTGGATGCAAGGTGGAGGCTGGGAGGAAGAGCTGTGTTTTTTTTCCTGACTTACCCAGCAGTGGTCTGTGAGATTGCCTTTTCTGATGGGCGAACATCTGGGTTAGGAAAACTCAGAGGCTAAAAAGGTGTAAGGCATTAATTCCCCATTTAATTCCTTAAAATTTCTTTTTTTTTCCTTTTCTTTTTTTTTTTTTGAGACAGAGTCTTGCTCTGTTGCCCAGGCTGGAGTGCAGTGGCGCGATCTCAGCTCACTGCAAGCTCCATCTCCTGGGTTCCCGCCATTCTCCTGCCTCAGCCTCCCGAGTAGCTGGGACTACAGGTGCCTGCCACCACGTCTGGCTAATTTTCTGTATTTTTTAGTGGAGACGGGGTTTCACCGTGTTAGCCAGGATGGTCTCAATCTCCTGACCTCGTGATCCGCCTGCCTCGGCCTCCCAAAGTGCTGGGATTATGGGCGTGAGCTACTGCGCCTGGCTAATTCTTTAAAATTTCATGTAATACCTGGTATTGTCTGTAAAGGAAAGGTAAATGGAAAAATAAGTAGGACCTTGTTAAAATTTTATTTTTCTATTGTAACTTTCACTTATTTTCTAATTATTAAAAGAAATTTATGCTTATTGTTAAAGAACAAAAACAAAAATTTCACTATTACAATGAATTTTTAACTAAAAGTTTTTGCAACTGGGCGTGGTGACTCACACCTGTAATTCTAGCACTTTGGGAGGCCAAGGCAGGCACATCATTTGAGGCCAGGAGTTGGAGACAGCCCTGACCAGCATGGAGAAACCCCATTTCTACCAACAATACAAAAATTAGCTGGACTGGTGGCAGGTGCCTGTAACCCCAGCTACGCGAGAGGCTGTGGCAGGAGAATTGCGTGACTCCAGGAGGCGGAGGTTGCAGTGAGCCCTGATTGCACCATTGCCCTCCAGCCTGGGCAACAGAGTGCAAGACCCTGTCTCAAAAAAAATAAAAGTTTGGAAAAAACTTCTCCTGTCATCTTTGCCTCCAAAATCTGGCTTTCTCCCTTGGGCAGGGAAACCTCCCCAACATTTCTCTCTCATCCCTGAGATGTGGAGCCTGCAGTCTGACTTCCTGTCTGCATTGTTTGTCTCACAGGGTGAAGTGATGAACCTCCTGATGTTCCTGTCAACGTGGGACGGGAAGGTGCCACAGCCGGCCATCCTGAAGCCCCGGCCCCTGTGGACAGGCAAGCAGATCTTCTCCCTCATCATACCTGGTCACATCAATTGTATCCGTACCCACAGCACCCATCCCGATGATGAAGACAGTGGCCCTTACAAGCACATCTCTCCTGGGGACACTAAGGTAGGGCCTGGCTTGTGGCTGTGTGAGGACAGAATCTGGACATGGGAGTCAGCACCAGAGCGGGGGACCTGAGTGGGTGCTTTGTCCTTAGGTGGTGGTGGAGAACGGGGAGCTGATCATGGGCATCCTGTGTAAGAAGTCTCTGGGCACGTCAGCTGGCTCCCTGGTCCACATATCCTACCTAGAGATGGGTCATGACATCACTCGCCTCTTCTACTCCAACATTCAGACTGTCATTAACAACTGGCTCCTCATCGAGGGTGAGCATGGAGGCGTAGTACCAGGACCTTTCTGTGAATTCTGTAACTTCTTACTGTCCTTTCATCCCTTTCTTTCCTCCTTGGATTTGGTGTCCCCTGCTTCTACTGTTGGCTATAATTCCATTCCATGTTTCTTAGAGGTCCAAAGGGGTTTGCTGATGCCTTTCTCTGTCTCTAGGTCATACCATTGGCATTGGGGACTCCATTGCTGATTCTAAGACTTACCAGGACATTCAGAACACTATTAAGAAGGCTAAGCAGGATGTAATAGAGGTGAGAGGGAAGGCCACCAGAGACGGAATAAGGGGTTTCCAGGGACTTTGAAGTTAGCATCCTCAAGAGCAAAGGGAGTGTAAAGTTAGAGGGAAGGGGCGGGGAGTAGGGATAGATGTCTCACCAAGAGCTCTGCTTCCAGGTCATCGAGAAGGCGCACAACAACGAGCTAGAGCCCACCCCAGGGAACACTCTGCGGCAGACCTTTGAGAATCAGGTGAACCGCATTCTTAATGATGCCCGAGACAAGACTGGCTCCTCTGCTCAGAAATCCCTGTCTGAATACAACAACTTCAAGTCTATGGTCGTGTCTGGAGCTAAAGGTTCCAAGATTAACATCTCCCAGGTGAGGAGCCTTGTGTTTCCACATATGGGGCCACGCTGAAGTTTGGGAGGAGGAAGGAAGGTGTTTGTATGTATTAGAGTCAGGAGGATCATGGGAGTTGGGAAGAAATCTTGGGAACTGTTATTCCTAAGACAGAGGGAATTCAGTACACCCTAACTTTCTGTTTCCCAGGTCATTGCTGTCGTCGGGCAGCAGAACGTGGAGGGCAAGCGGATTCCATTTGGCTTCAAGCACCGGACTCTGCCTCACTTCATCAAGGATGACTACGGGCCCGAGAGCCGTGGCTTTGTGGAGAACTCCTACCTAGCCGGCCTCACACCCACCGAGTTCTTTTTCCACGCCATGGGGGGTCGTGAGGGGCTCATTGACACGGCTGTCAAGACTGCTGAGACTGGTGAGGCTTTCCTTAGGGGTTTTCCTTGGGCTGTTACCAGGGACTGCTGCAGACTGAGAAACCCCTGATAGGTGGGAGTGGAAATGCTCAGGCTCCTATTCCCAGGGTATAATTCTGGCCCTTGTGGAAAGAGTCGAGACTCAAGAGTAGGCAAACACCCTTGTTTGGATTGCTGTGCAGCATTGCGCAGTACAGGGATAGAGCTTTCCGGGGCTCTGCTGGCCTGTCCCATGGGGGTGGTCCCTGCTGGGCTTTTTGTCCATCTAGTGGTAGACACTGAGTTTTCATTCAAAGGCCTTAGACAAGGGAGTACTAGCTGACTCTTTAGAGAGTCAGGTAGGTTACGGCCCCAGCCTGGGTCTTTGGGCTTTGTCCTCCCCTTTTTGCCTTGGGTCCTACAACTGATTACTTCCCTCCAGGATACATCCAGCGGCGACTGATCAAGTCCATGGAGTCAGTGATGGTGAAGTATGATGCAACTGTGCGGAACTCCATCAACCAGGTGGTGCAGCTGCGCTACGGCGAAGACGGCCTGGCAGGCGAGAGCGTTGAGTTCCAGAACCTGGCTACGCTGAAACCTTCCAATAAGGCTTTTGAGAAGAAGTGAGGAGGCGGGCAGGCGGGTGGTTCTCGCCCCTGGGGCTCAGGGCCTGAGTAGTAGGATTCCCATACCTATTCCAGAGAGATAGCCTGGTATGTGTCTTGCACTAGAGCTTACTTTTCAGCGTCCTTTTCCCACCTATCTGAAACAGCTGTGTGACACGGGGGAGGAGGTAGATGGAGGTGGATTTAAGATCAGTCCCCGTTTTGTCCCTGCCGATATTATAAAGCAGATGCAGAGGGGTGGGCCTGTACTCAGGTCCCGCTGGCAGTCCTTGGGCCTGAATTTTTCTCTGTCCAAGATTCTTACCTCCAAACCACTGTACCTGGTCGGCTGTGCACGTTTGGGAACCTTAGAGCGCATTTTGTGGGGACCAAAGTCCCAGAGCCTACCTGCCCACTGGCTACCCCTTGCACTTCCAGGTTCCGCTTTGATTATACCAATGAGAGGGCCCTGCGGCGCACTCTGCAGGAGGACCTGGTGAAGGACGTGCTGAGCAATGCACACATACAGAACGAGTTGGAGCGGGAATTTGAGCGGATGCGGGAGGATCGGGAGGTCCTCAGGGTCATCTTCCCAACTGGAGATAGCAAGGTGCGTGTGGGTGGGAAGTGCTAACACTAGCGATGTGCCTCCCTGGATGGCTGTCCCCAGACACAACCCTCCCTCCATTCCCTCCTCCCTCAGGTTGTCCTCCCCTGTAACTTGCTGCGGATGATCTGGAACGCTCAGAAAATCTTCCACATCAACCCACGCCTTCCCTCTGACCTGCACCCCATCAAAGTGGTGGAGGGTGAGTACCTGCTTAGGGTTCTCCCAGCCAGGCTAGGGGATAGGAGACTGCTGGGCCCTGGTCTGCTGATCTCCTCACCTCTAATTGGTCCCCAGGAGTCAAGGAATTGAGCAAGAAGCTGGTGATTGTGAATGGGGATGACCCACTAAGTCGGCAGGCCCAGGAAAATGCCACGCTGCTCTTCAACATCCACCTGCGGTCCACGTTGTGTTCCCGCCGCATGGCGGAGGAGTTTCGGCTCAGTGGGGAGGCCTTCGACTGGCTGCTTGGGGAGATTGAGTCCAAGTTCAACCAAGCTATTGTGAGTGTTGTTTTCCTCCTTTTACCTGTTGACTTCTGTGGTTTCCAAGAAGAGCCCACTTTGTCCACAATCACGTTAATAATAGTTGTCATTCATGGAGAGACTACTGTGTACCTTACCAAGTCCTGTGTTTGGGCCATTATCCCTTTGTACCATCATGGCTTTAAAACACTCCTAGCGGGGGAGGGTTTGTTAGTCCCACGTTGCAGAGAAAAACTGAGACTTGGGCTGGACGCGGTGGCTCACGTCTGTAATCCCGGCACTTTGGGAGGCCGAGGCAGGCGGATCACAAAGTCAAGAGATGGAGACCATCCTGGCCAATATGGTGGAACCCCATCTCTACTAAAAATACAAAAATTAGCTGGGTGTAGTGGCGTGCGCCTGTAGTCCCAGCTACTCTCGGGAGGCTGAGGCAGGAGAATCACTGGAACTCTTGGAGGCGGAGGTTGCAGTGAGCTGAGATCATGCCACTGCACTCCGCTGGTGACAGAGCGAGACTCCGTCAAAAAAAAAAAAACAAAAAAACTGAGGCTTGGAGAGAGACTGGATTGTATGATGGTCATATAGGAAGTAAGTGGCATGACTGGGATATGACATAGAATTCTTTTTTTTTTTTTTTTTCTTCCCTACACTCCTTGCTGTGTGCAGAGTCTAATTTAGATAAAGATAGGAAATTAGGGCTGGGTGTAATGGCTCACGCCCATAATCCCAGCACTTTGGGAGGCCGAGGTGGGCGGGTCAGGAGTTTGAGACCAGCCTAACCAACATGGTGAGACAGTGGTGAAATACAAACATGGTGAAAAACAAAAATTAGCCAGGTGTGGTGGCACGCACCTGTAATCCCAGCTACTCGGGACGCTGAGGCAGGAGAATCGCTTGAACCCAGGAGGTGGAGGTTGCAGTGAGCCGAGATTGCACCTTTGCACTCCAGCCTGGGCAACAGAGCGAGACTCCGTCTCAAAAAAAAAAAAAAAGGAATAAATAGAAAAGAAGATTTATAGATATTGGAATATGCTTTCACTGGCTTTAAGGATTTTATAGGATAATAAGAGGTTAAAGCACTGTCATAGGTGTACCTCTGAACCTGTTTACTGTAAGTCAGTTTTTTTTTTTTTTTTTTTTTGAGGCGGAGTCTTGCTCTGTCGCCCGGACTGGAGTGCAGTGGCCGGATCTCAGCTCACTGCAAGCTCCGCGCCTCCCGGGTTTACGCCATTCTCCTGCCTCAGCCTCCCGAGTAGCTGGGACTACAGGCGCCCGCCACCTCGCCCGCCTAGTTTTTTTTGTATTTTTAGTAGAGACGGGGTTTCACCGTGTTAGCCAGGATGGTCTCGATCTCCTGACCTCGTGATCCGCCCGTCTCGGCCTCCCAAAGTGCTGGGATTACAGGCTTGAGCCACCGCGCCCGGCCCTACTGTAAGTCAGTTTTTATAAATAATTAAAAATGTATTAGGGAACACCATAGAACATGGCTGAAAGAAATTTAAAAAGACCTAAATGAAGCTGGGTGCGGTGGCCTACTCCTGTAATCCCAGCATTTTGGGAGACTGAGGTGGGCAGATCACCTGAGGTCAGGAATTCGAGAACAGCCTGACCAACAGGAAGAAACCCCACCTTTACTAAAAATACAAAATTAGTTGGGAGTGGTGGCATATGCCTGTAATCCCAGCTGCTCGGGAGGCTGAGACAGGAGAATCACCTGAACCTGGGGGTGGAGGTTGCAGTGATCCAAGATTGCGCCATTGCACTCCAGCCTGGGCAACAAGAGTGAGACTGTATTTTAAAAAAAAAAAAAAACCCTAAATGAAAGACCTCTCGTGTTCATGGATTGGAAGACTTAGTATTGTTGAATAGCACTACTTCCCAAAGCGAGCTGTATAGATACAATATAATCCCTATCAAAATTCCAACTGGTTTTTTTCACAGACATTTACAACTTCATGTTAAAATTCATGTGGAAATGCAAAGGATATAGTATAGCCAAGACAATATTTAAAAGTAACAAAAGTTGGACAACTCACATTCCCTGATTTCAAAACTTACAACAGAGCTACAGTAAGCAAGACAGTGTGCTTCTGTCATAAAGATACATATAAAGACTGATAGAGTAGAATTGAGAGTCCAGAAATAAACCCTCACATTTATGGTCACTTGATTTTTTGCAAGAGTCCCAATTTAATTAAATGGGGTGAGAATACTCTTTTCAGCAAATGCTGCTACAGCAACTAGATATCCACATGCAGAAGAATGAAGTTGGATTCCTACCTCATACCATGTACAAAAGCTATCTCAAAATGCCTAAATTCAAGAGCTGACACTATAAAACTCTTAAAAGGAAACTTGAATAAGTCTTCATGACTGTGGCTTAGGCAGTGAATTCTTAGGTATGACACCAAAAGCATAAGCATCCAAAGGAAAAAATAGATGAATTGGACTTCATCAAAATTTAAAACTTCATGGTTCATAGTACACTATCAAGAAAGTAAAAAGATAACACAGAGAATGGGAGAAAATATTTGGAAGTCATCTGATAAGGGCCATACATACAGAATATGTAAAGGACTATATAGCAAATCAACAATAAAAAGTCTCAATACTTGTTTCCTGGGTGGGCGTGGTGGCTCACGCCTGTAATCCCAGTACTTTGGGAGGCTGAGGCGGGTGGATCACCTGAGGTCGGGAGTTTGAGACCAGCCTGACCAACATGGAGAAACCCCATCTCTACTAAAAATACAAAATTAGCCGGGCATGGTGGCGCATGCCTGTAGTCCGAGTTACTCGGGAGGCTGAGGCGGGAGAATTGCTTGAACCTGGGAGGTGGAGGTTGCGGTCAGCCAAGATCGTGCCATTGCACTCCAGCCTGGGCAACAAGAGTGAGACTTCATCTCAAAAATAATAATAAAAGTCCAGGCATGGTGGCTCACGCCTATAATCCCAGCTTTGGGAGGCCAAAGGGGGTGGATCCACGAGGTCAGGAGATAAGCGACCATCCTGGCTAACATGGTGAAACTCTGTCTCTACTAAAAAAAAAATACAAAAAATTAGCCGGACATGGTGGCAGGTGCCTGTAGTCCCAGCTACTCAGGAGGCTGAGGCAGGAGAATGGTGTGAACCCAGGAGGCGGAAGTTGCAGTGAGGCGAGACCGCGCCACTGCACTCCAGCCTGGGTGACAGAGCGAGACTCTGTCTCAAAAAATATATAATATAATAATAAAATTTAAAAACATGTTTCCCCGAAGAAGAGTACTACTTAATGTAAATGATCAGTAAGTGCCTGAAAAGATCTTCAGCATCATTAGCCATCAGGGATAATGCACATGAAACCAGAGCGATGTGCCGCTTCACATCCACTAGGGTGACTATAATCCATACACAGATAATAACAAGTGTTGACAAGGATGTGGAAAAATTAGAACCCTCATACATTGCTAGTAGAAAAGGGACAACTGCTTTAGGAAGTTAAACATAGAGTTACCATATGGCCCAGCAGTTTCATTCCTAGATATATATATATACTCACACACACACACACACACACACACACTCTCTCTCTCAAGAGAACAGAAAGCATATGGCCACACAAACATTTATACACAAATGTTCATATCAGTGTTACTGTAGTTAAGCAGTGAAAACAACTTAAGGGTCCACTGATGAATGTATAAGTAAAATGTAGTAGATCGTATATCCATTCAAGGGAACATCATTCAGCAATAAAAAGTAATGAACAGGCTGGATATGGTGGCTCACGCCTGTAATCCCAGCACTTTGGGAGGCCGAGGCAGGCAGATCACTTGAGGTCAGGAGTTCCAGAACAGCCTGCCCAACATGGTGAAACCTCATCTCTACCAAAAATAGGAAAATTAGCCAGGTGTGGTGGTACACACTTGTTATCCCAGCTACTTGGGAGGCTAAGGCAAGAGGATCACTTGAACCTGGGCAGCAGAGGTTGCAGTGAGCTGAGTGAGATTGCATCACTGTACTCCAGCCTGGGCAACAGAGGGAGACCATCTCAAAAAAAAAAAATAACTAACAACCAAGCACAGTGGCTGATGTCTATAATCCTAGCTCTTTGGGAGGCTGAGGTAGGAAGATTGCTTGAGACCAGAAGTTCAAGACTACCTACCCTTGGGCAACATGGCAAAACCCCATCTCTACAAAAAAATTTAGCCAGGTGTGGTGGAGTGCACCTGTAATCACAGCTACTTGGGAGGCTGAGGTGGGAGGATCACCTGAGGCCAGGAGGTTGAGGCTGCATTAGTGAGCTGAGATCATGCTACTGTACTTCAGCCTGGGCAACAGAGTGAGACTCTAAGAAAAAAAAAAGTAATGAGCTGTCAAGCCACAAAAAGACAGTGATAAGCCAGATGCGGTGGCTCGTAACTATAATCTTAACACTTTGGGAGGCCAAGGCAGGAGGTTCACCAGAGCCCAGGAGTTGGAGACCAGCCTGGGCAACGTTAACGAAATCCTATTTCTACCACTGATGAACCTTAAATGTATATTTACTTAGTGGAAGAAGTCTGAAAAAGTTAGATACTGTGTGATTACAGTTTAATTTCATATGTGACTGTCTCATAAAACATATGGGGAGCTTCCTATTTAGCTGTTACAGAATGAATATTTACCCGGTAATTTTAATAGAGGTTTAGAAATTTGGATCTTGGCCAGGCGCAGAGGCTCACACCTGTAATCCTAGCACTTTGGGAGGCCGGGCGGGTGGATCACTTGAGGTCAGGAGTTTGAGACCAGCCTGACCAACATAGTGAAACCCCGTCTCTACTAAAGATACAAAAAAATACTAACTGGGTGTGGTGGCACACACGTGTAATCCCAGCTACTTGGGAGGCTGAGGCAGGAGAATTGCTTTGAACCTGGGAGGCAGAAATTGCAGTGAGCCAGGATTGCGCCATTGCACTCCATCCTGGGGGACAGGGTGAGACTCCATCTCAGGAAAAAAAAAAAAAGAAAGAAATTTGGATCTCAGATGGTATAGTAGCTTTGTTTGGATGTGCTGCATACCAGGTGCCAAATGGTATCCTATAAATGGAACCTCTTGTGTGAGGAAGGGGGTGATCAAATAGGAGTTTCTTTTTTTTTCTTTTAGAGTTTGTCTGCCTTTTCCAAACTCATCTACCCATGTCCTTTAAGGTTACAGTTCTAGCCCTGACTGTGATAAGCCAGATGCGAATCCACATCCTGCTCTCATTAACTGAAAGAGAGGCGTTGGCTTTGTCTGATGCTAGCTTTTCCTCTTTTCCTTAGGCCCATCCTGGGGAAATGGTGGGAGCTCTGGCTGCACAGTCCCTTGGAGAACCTGCCACCCAGATGACCTTGAATACCTTCCACTATGCTGGTGTGTCTGCCAAGAATGTGACGCTGGGTGTGCCCCGACTTAAGGAGCTCATCAACATTTCCAAGAAGCCAAAGACCCCTTCACTTACTGTCTTCTTGTTGGGCCAGTCTGCACGAGATGCTGAGAGAGCCAAGGTGGGGATCCAGGGGTGCTGGGCTTCTTGGCAGGAAGAAAAGAACAACTCAACTGGGCGTGGTGGCTCACGCCTGTAATCCCAGCACTTTGGGAGGCCAAGGCGGGTGGATCACCTGAGGTCAGGAGTTTAAGACCAACCTGGCCAACATGGTGAAACCCTGTCTTTACTAAAAATACAAAAATTAGCTGGGCGTGGTGGCGCGTGCCTGTAATCCCAGCTACTAGTAGGGCCTGAGGCAGGAGGATTGCTTGAACCTGGGAGGAAGAGGTTGCAGTGAGCTGAGATTGTGCCACTGCCCTCTAGCCTGGACAAGAGCGAGACTCCATCTCAAAAAAAAAAGGAGAACTCTTCCCGTTGAATAAAGGGTTTTGGATTCCCTTGATAAGGAGAGTTAGAAGAGGCCTTTAGAGCTACTCGGTTCCCTGTGTCATGGACTTGGACTTTTGTCTGTTCCCAGGATATTCTGTGCCGCCTGGAGCATACAACGTTGAGGAAGGTGACTGCCAACACAGCCATCTACTATGACCCCAACCCCCAGAGCACGGTGGTGGCAGAGGATCAGGAGTGGGTGAATGTCTACTATGAAATGCCTGACTTTGATGTGGCCCGAATCTCCCCCTGGCTCTTGCGGGTGGAGTTGGATCGGAAGCACATGACTGATCGGAAGCTGACCATGGAGCAGATTGCTGAAAAGATCAATGCTGGTAAGCCTAGGAGGGCAGGCCTGGCTCAGGAGCCCCACTGTCTGTGCTACCACCTGTCGTGTTCACTGCACTTGAGCCCCTGAAGAGCTACCCACCCTCACCCCGTCCACGTACCAGTTCCGCCCGTCCAAGGCATCCTCCAACTCTCCAGGTCCCCTCTGCACTCCCTTTCTCTTCTCAGTGTTCCCCCTTGCTCTTTCCGAGAGGTTCTATGAAAAAGGAAGTATCGGCCGGGCGCGGTGGCTCAAGCCTGTAATCCCAGCACTTTGGGAGGCCGAGACAGGTGGATCACGAGGTCAGGAGTTTGAGACCATCCTGGCTAACACGGTGAAACCCCATCTCTACTAAAAATACAAAAAAAAAAACCTAGCCGGGCGAGGTGGCGGGCGCCTGTAGTCCCAGCTACTCAGGAGGCTGAGGCAGGAGAATGGCGTAAACCCGGGAGGCGGAGCTTGCAGTGAGCTGAGATCCGGCCACTGCACTCCAGCCTGGTCGACAGAGCGAGACTCCGTCTCAAAAAAAAAAAAAAAAAAAAAGGAAGTATCTGTGAGGAGGAGTGGGGAGCCAAAAGAGCCTTGCTCAGAGGGAGCTGCGAATGGACAGTGCCTGGGGCCAGTCCTGTTAGCTGCAGCCTTTCTCATGGCTCCTTGCCCCACCAGGTTTTGGTGATGACTTGAATTGCATCTTTAATGATGACAACGCAGAGAAGCTGGTGCTCCGTATTCGCATCATGAACAGCGATGAGAACAAGATGCAGGAGGTAATAGGGATCCAGGAAGAAGTTGCTGTGTCACGTGTGTAAAACTCATGAATCATGTTAGGGACCAAAGAAAAGAAGATGCAGTCAGCACTGACGGGGGCTGGGCGCGGGGGCCAGGCCTGTAACCCCAGCACTGAGGGGGACCAGGTGCGGGGGCCAGGCCTGTAATCCCAGCACTGAGTGGGACTGGGCGCGGGACCCCGGGCCTGTAATCCCAGCACTGAGGGTCGGCCGGGCACGGGGCCCAGGCCTGTAATCCCAGTACCGTGGGAGGCTGAGGCGGGCGGATCACCTGAGGTCAGGAGTTCGAGACCAGCCTGACCGACACGGAGAAATCTCATGTTACTAAAAATACAAAATTAGCCATGGTGGTGCGTGCCTGTAATCCCAGCTACTCGGGAGGCTGAGGCAGGAGAATGGCTTGAACCCGGGAGGCGGAGGTTGAGGTGAGCCAAGATCATGCCATTGCACTCCAGCGTGGGCAACAAGAGTGAAACTCCGTCTCAAACAATAAACGTTGAGGGATGGATCGTACCCACCTAATTTCGGGATAGGGAATGGTGATGAGCAACGATTTTCAAAACCTACAGCACCGGCTGAGTAGATAAAACAGATGGTGTTGAAATAGGAGATAGGAGTGCCTCCCTGTTGCCCTGTCACCTGGCTTTCCTCCCCCGAGCCTCCTGCAGCTTGCTTTGCTTAGGGAATACAAACCCCAGCCCTGAGGCAGGGGCCAGACTTGGGGGCAGGTTGCACAGTAGGAATTGCTATGTCCTAGGGGAAGTCGTGTGACAGGTATAACAAGACCCATGAAAGGCTGTATCAGTGACTTCACTCCTGGGCATGGCTCCTGAGATACTTGTTTAGCACATGTTGGTGCCTGGTGCTTTAGTAATAAAAACTGAAGAACTCAGGCCGGGCATGGTGGCTCAGACTTGTAATCCCAGCAATTTGGGAGGCCGAGGCGGGCAGATTACCTGAGGTCAGGAGTTGGAGACCAGCTTGATCAACATGGAGAAACCCTGTCTCTACTGAAAATACAAAATTAGCCGGGTGTGGTAGCGCATGCCTGTAATCCCAGCTACTCGGGAGGCTGAGGCAGGAGAACCGCTTGAACCTGGGAGGCAGAGGTTGCAGTGAGGCAAGATGGCGCCATTGCGCTCCAGCCTGGGCAACAAGAGTGAGACTCCATCTCAAAAAAAACAAAAAAACAAAAAACTGAAGAACTCACTAACTACTGAACTGCTGTCAGAAAACAGTTATAAAAGCATTGATAGGTCTTGATGGAATACAGTATATGGCCATTAAAAGAGATCACTGTCATGCCAGCGGCAGCCTAGGTGAACATGCGGTTAAGTGCTAGAGCAGGGAATGGTGTGTGTTTGGGTACAGCAGTTGGAGGACTTGACACTTTCATGGAGCCTGCCTCTCGCTAGGCAGGACTGCACCAGAGTGGAAGTTGTGATAGGTTGGTGGGATTTGGGTGCCTTTCCTTAGGCTGCTTTTAATATTGTAAAATCAGGATAAAAAGTCTCACTGGAGAATTGCTGGAACCTGGGAGGTAGAGGTTGTAGTGAGCCGAGATCATGCCATTGCACTCCAGCCCAGGCTGATAACAGCGAGACTCCGTCTCAAAAAAAAAAAAACCTGTCTCACTGGAACTGTGAGAGGCAGAGCTTGGTGACTGACTTGTTAGGCCCTCAAGAAGGCTGTAGTTGGAGGTGAGAGCCGGGGAAGAGACCAGAGGATGCCGAGCGCTGACCTCACTCTCGCTGCAGGAGGAAGAGGTGGTGGATAAGATGGATGATGATGTCTTCCTGCGCTGCATTGAGTCCAACATGCTGACAGATATGACCCTGCAGGGCATTGAGCAGATCAGCAAGGTCAGCCGTCCCCTCCCCCACCGCCTTCCTCCTCCTGCGCCCCAACTCCCCGCCCTGCCCACCCTGAGCATGCTGTCTTTCCCACAGGTGTACATGCACCTGCCACAGACAGACAACAAGAAGAAAATCATCATCACGGAGGACGGGGAATTCAAGGCCCTGCAGGAGTGGATCCTGGAGACAGACGGCGTGAGCTTGATGCGGGTGCTGAGTGAGAAGGATGTGGACCCCGTGCGCACCACGTCCAATGACATCGTGGAGATCTTCACGGTGAGCCCTAGTGTGCTGCCCAGTGGCCTTTTGTGGATCTCTGGCTCTCAGGCCCCTCATTCTGTGCTGTCCACTCACAGGATTTCCTCAGGCTCAGACTTATTTCTGCCTGAATCCATTTCTGAGTGTGGGATGTCCTGGCTCCTGACCCCCTCCCTGGATCTGGGTGGTGGCAGAAACAGGAAAGAGAGCAGAATTGCTCAGTCCTGACCCTCCCCTCTGCTTCCCTCCCCTGTGCCAGGTGCTGGGCATTGAAGCTGTGCGGAAGGCCCTGGAGCGGGAGCTGTACCACGTCATCTCGTTTGATGGCTCCTATGTCAATTACCGACACTTGGCTCTCTTGTGTGATACCATGACCTGTCGTGGCCATTTAATGGCCATCACCCGACATGGAGTCAACCGCCAGGACACAGGACCACTCATGAAGTGTTCCTTTGAGGAAACGGTAACAGTGGAATTTCTGAATAGGGCAGGAGGAGGGAGCAGTGTGGGAAGAAGGGCACCCACTTTGGGCGGCTGGGCTGTGGTGATGGGACAGCCAGGTGCCGTGTGTGGTGGGGTCTCATGGGGCCTGTCTGCTCTGTTCAGGTGGACGTGCTTATGGAAGCAGCCGCACATGGCGAGAGCGACCCCATGAAGGGGGTCTCTGAGAATATCATGCTGGGCCAGCTGGCTCCAGCCGGCACTGGCTGCTTTGACCTACTGCTTGATGCAGAGAAGTGCAAGTATGGCATGGAGATCCCCACCAATATCCCCGGCCTGGGGGCTGCTGGACGTGAGTATGAGGCCCTAGCTGCCCGGTACCGGCCTGCGCTGGCGAAGCGGTGGGGCAGGCTGTGGGTGGGAGGGTGGCGCTAGTCTGTTGTTGCTGTTCTGGCTCCTCACGATTTCCTGTGTGCCTCTTTGCAGCCACCGGCATGTTCTTTGGCTCAGCACCCAGTCCCATGGGTGGAATCTCTCCTGCCATGACGCCTTGGAACCAGGGTGCAACCCCTGCCTACGGCGCCTGGTCCCCCAGTGTTGGTGAGTAACCTGATCCAGGAAGAGAGCCCTCCAGGTGGTTCAGAGGTGGGTGAGCTGGGATCATGAACGGCAGCCGTTGTTGGAACTCTTGAAGGCCGCAGAGGGCTAGTGAAAGGTGGGCAGGAAGAATTGGGGGCATTTGATCTTCAGCTCTGGCCTTAACTTGCTTTTCCCACTCTGTAGGGAGTGGAATGACCCCAGGGGCAGCTGGCTTCTCTCCCAGTGCTGCATCAGATGCCAGTGGCTTCAGCCCAGGTTACTCCCCTGCCTGGTCTCCCACACCGGGCTCTCCGGGGTCCCCGGGTCCCTCAAGCCCTTATATCCCTTCACCAGGTGAGTTGTCGCCATCTGTCAGGCCAGGTTTGTTTTCTCCTCAGTTCTGGGTGAGTCTGTCCGTTGCTCATCTCCTTTGTTGGCTGTTTCCCCACAGGTGGTGCCATGTCTCCCAGCTACTCGCCAACGTCACCTGCCTATGAGCCCCGCTCTCCTGGGGGCTACACACCCCAGAGTCCCTCTTATTCCCCCACTTCGCCCTCCTACTCCCCTACCTCTCCATCATATTCTCCAACCAGTCCCAACTATAGTCCCACATCACCCAGCTACTCACCGACCTCTCCCAGCTACTCGCCCACCTCTCCCAGCTACTCACCCACCTCTCCCAGCTACTCACCCACCTCTCCCAGCTACTCGCCCACCTCTCCCAGCTACTCGCCCACTTCCCCTAGCTACTCGCCCACCTCTCCCAGCTACTCGCCGACGTCTCCCAGCTACTCGCCGACATCTCCCAGCTACTCGCCAACTTCACCCAGCTATTCTCCCACTTCCCCCAGCTACTCACCAACCTCTCCAAGCTATTCACCCACCTCCCCCAGCTACTCACCCACTTCCCCAAGTTACTCACCCACCAGCCCGAACTATTCTCCAACCAGTCCCAATTATACCCCAACGTCACCCAGCTACAGCCCGACATCACCCAGCTATTCACCTACTAGTCCCAACTACACGCCTACCAGCCCTAACTACAGCCCAACCTCTCCAAGCTACTCTCCAACATCACCCAGTTATTCCCCGACCTCACCAAGTTACTCCCCTTCCAGCCCACGATACACACCACAGTCTCCAACCTATACCCCAAGCTCACCCAGCTACAGCCCCAGCTCGCCCAGCTACAGCCCATCCTCACCCAAGTACACCCCAACCAGTCCTTCCTACAGTCCCAGCTCCCCAGAGTATACCCCAACCTCCCCCAAGTACTCACCTACCAGTCCCAAATATTCACCCACCTCTCCCAAGTACTCTCCTACCAGTCCCACCTATTCACCCACCACCCCGAAATACTCCCCAACATCCCCTACTTATTCCCCAACCTCTCCAGTCTACACCCCAACCTCTCCCAAGTACTCACCTACTAGTCCCACTTACTCGCCCACTTCTCCCAAGTACTCACCCACCAGCCCCACCTACTCGCCCACCTCTCCCAAAGGCTCGACTTACTCTCCCACTTCCCCTGGTTACTCGCCCACCAGCCCCACCTACAGCCTCACCAGCCCGGCCATCAGCCCGGATGACAGTGATGAGGAGAACTGAAGGCTCGTGGGGTGCGGCAGCAGGCTAGGGTCCAGGGCAACTTGCCCATGCTGCTGTGCAGTTCTTGCTTCCTTCGTGGGGTGTCACCCCCAGCCCAGCTCCCTTGTACATAAACGCCTTGTGGCAGAGCTGTTGGTGAACTTCTGGATCCCGTTTCTGATGCAGACTCTTGTCTCGTTCTCCACTCATGCTGTCAGAACCCACTGGCCCAGTGGTGTTCTCATTCCTACCCCACCCACCCCCTGCCTGTCCCCAAATTGAAGATCCTTCCTTGCCTGTGACTTGATGTGGGGGCGGGTAAAGGGTATTTTAACTTAGGGGTAGTTCCTGCTCTGAGTGGTTACAGCTGATCCTCGAGAAGAACAAAGCTAAAGCTGCCTTTTGTCTGTTATTTTATTTTTTTGAAGTTTAAATAAAGTTTACTAATTTTGACCAAAAGTATGACCATGGAGTGTTTCGTTGGGATTCAGGGGACCCGCAGGCCCTGCCTCCTGCCTTCTGCCTGGGCTGCTGCTTATCTGTTAGGGGGAGGGGACCTTCCAGTCACTGAGCCTGCACACAGCCCCTGCTCTGTGCTGAGTTTGTTGTAGTCACAACAGATGCAGCTCTTGTCCTGCATTAAGGTGATATTAGCTATAACAGCTTTTCAACCTGTTTTACTGATTGTCATAAATAATTTGGAAAAGTATAGAAAGGTATAATGCAGAGGGAGAAAAATGATCACCCTTAATCCCACCACTAGGAGGCATACTTTCTTTTGGTATTTTTTCCTACACTTAATTCTTGAGTCACTAACAAATGAACCAAAATGTACTTTTATTTTGGCCTCAAACCAAGAATGAAAAGATGATACAGATGCTGTAATACAGAAGCTGACGTTAAAGGATTTGGGGGTAATATGCTGGTTTAGCTGGCCATTTTTTCCCCTTTCATTAGCACCTTAATGTGGGTATCAATGTTCTACATCTTCTGCAAGTCATTTCTGGTTTATTTTAGGTATTTTTATTTTATTTATTTTTGAGACAGAGTCTTGCTCTGTTGCCCAGGCTGGAGTGCAGTGGCGCAGTCTCAGCTCACTGCAACCTCTGCCTCCTAGGTTCAAGCAATTCTACCTCAGCCTCCCAAGTAGCTGGGATTACAGGCGCCCACCACCATGCCCAGCTACTTTTTGTATTTCTAATAGAGATGAGATTTCACCCTGTTGGCCAGGCTGGTCTTAAACTCCTGATTTCAGGTGAACCGCCCACCTCGGCCTCCCAAAGTTCTGGGATTACAGGCGTGAGCCACTGCGCCTGGCCTATTTAGCCTTTGCTCTCACTCCTGAAAGTGAGTTCCCCATGACATCATTCCCCTTCTGCCTCAAGAACTTTCAGTATTTCTTATAGAGCAGCATTGCTGGTGATAAATGATCTTAGTTTTCTTTTTGTCTGGAAATGTCTATTTTGCCTTCATTCCTAAAGAATATCTTCGCTGGAGATAAGCTTCTGGTGTGACAGGTTTATTTTTTTCTTCTAGCACTTTAAAAGAATTTTTTTTTTTTTTAGTTTAGGAGCAGAGGTTTAATATGCAAAAGATAAAGGAGAACAGCTCTCTCCCTTGTGGGAGAGGGGCTTCTGAAAGGGAAGTCCCTAAGATGTCCTATCTTCTGGCCCTCACAGTTTCTAGTGAGAAGTTCACAGTCTTTGGGATCATTTCCTGTTGTTTTTCTCTAAATGCTTTCAAGATTTTCTTTTTATCTCTGGTTCTTTGGTTTTTGACAGTTTGGCTTTGGTGTGTGTATTGGACTTCTCCAGAGAAGCAGAACCACTGGGGGAGACAGATAGGTCTCTTCTGTGCAAATAATCACATTACTTTTATATGTGATTATATATATACATACATATACATATGTTTTTGTTTTTTCTATTTATTGAGCTTCCCCACAGCAAAAATGAGGGGTTTTGTCATGGGAATTGGCTCAAACGATTACAGGGACCAAGAAGTTTCACAATCTACCATCTGTAATCTGGAGAACCAGGAAGCTGGTGGTGTAATTCAGTCTGAGTCCAAAGGCCTGAGAACTGGAGGTGGGGTGGTGGTGGTAGTGGTGGCAGTGGCAGTGGTGGTGCTGGTGTAAGTCCTAGAGTCTAAAGACCCAAGAATCGGGAGCTCCTAGGTCCAAAGGCAGGAGAAGTTGGATGTCTGAACTCAAGGAGAGGACTCACCCTTCCTCTTATCTTTTTGTTCTTTCCAAGCCCTCACTTGATTGGACAATACCCAACTACACTGGTGCAAGAGAACGTTACTCAGTCTACCGATTCAAATGCCGATCTCTTCAAGAAACACTCTCACCGACACACCCAGAAACAATGTTTTTCCAGCTCTCTGGGCGTTCCTTAACTCAGTCAAGTTGACGCATAACATTAACCATCCCCGTGTGCCCAGGCATAATTTTCTCATTTATCCTGTTTGGGTTTCCCTGAGATTTTTTGATTCTGTAAAATTGTCTTCTAGCATATTTGGGAAGTTTTTAGACATTCTTTCAAATATTTTTTTCTGTCCTATTCTTTCCTTCTGAGAATTCAGTAGCATGCCTACTAGACTTTTTGATTTTATCCCCACAGATTTTTGAGGTTCTTAATCATTTTTGCAAATTTTTCTCTCATTCTTTTTTTTTGAGATGGAGTTTCACTTTTGTTGCCCAGGCTGGAGTGCGATGGCGCAATCTTGGCTTACTGCAACCTCCGCCTCCTGGGTTCAAGCAAGTCTCCTGCCTCAGCCTCCCGACTAGCTGGGATTACAGGCATGCGCCACCACACCCAGGTAATTTCGTTTTTTGTTTTTGTTTTTGTTTTTGTTTTTTTTGTAGAGACGGGGTTTCACCATGTTGGTCAGGCTGGTCTTGAACTCCTGACCTCAGGTGCTCCACCCACCTCAGCCTCCCAAAGTGCTGGGATTAGAGGTGTGAGCCACTGCGCCTGGTCTGGAGGGCACATTTTAATCAGCAAAATCATCAACAAAAACCTTAAAACTATGAAAAACATGTCATTAAGTAGATTGAAAATAGAAAACTAGAAGGCAGAGCACTGCCTTGTCTAACCTCAGTGGTGAACACGTGCGTTGGATGACTCAAATTTTTCACCAGTTTACTCATGTCTGCAAATGGCCACAAATACTGATTTTAAAGTTATAAATAAATTTTAGGAAGTAGGTGAATTTGCAAATATTAAATCCACAAACAATTAGAATCAACTGTATGGCCGGGCGCGGTGGCTCAAGCCTGTAATCCCAGCACTTTGAGAGGCCGAGACGGGCGGATCACGAGGTCAGGAGATCGAGACCATCCTGGCTAACACAGTGAAACCCCGTCTCTACTAAAAATACAAAAAACTAGCCGGACGAGGTGGCGGGCACCTGTAGTCCCAGCTACTCAGGAGGCTGAGGCAGGAGAATGGCGTAAACCCGGGAGGCGGAGCTTGCAGTGAGCTGAGATCCGGCCACTGCACTCCAGCCTGGGCGACAGAGCAAGACTCCGTCTCAAAAAAAAAAAAAAAAAGAATCAACTGTATGTATGTATCTTCTCTTTTTCTCTTTCTCTCCCTCTCTCCATTTTTTCATTCATCCTGAGAATATATATATAATTTTTTTGAGACAGGTTTTCACTCTGTTGCCCAGGCTGGAGTGCAGTGGTGAAATCTCGGCTCACTGCAGCCTCGACCTCCCAGGCTCAAGCGATCCTCCCACTCAGGCTCCTGAGTAGGCAGAACTACAGGTGTGAGTCACCACACCTGGCTGATCTCATTTTTTGTAGAGACAAGGTGTCACTATGTTGCCCAGGCTGGTCTTGAACTCCTGAACTCAAGCAATCCTCCCTCCTTGGCCTCCCAAAGTGCTGGAATTATAGGCATGTGTCACTGCGCCCAGCTAGGTTGTTCATTTTTGTTTTTCTTTATTATTATTATTATTATTTTGAGGTGGAGTTTCGCTCCTGTCGCCAAGGAGTGCAACGGCACAATCTCGGCTCACCTCAACCTTTGCCTCCTGGGTTAAAGCGATTCTCCTGTCTCAGCCTCCCAAGTAGCTGGGAATTACAGGCATGCACCACCACACCCGGCTTTTTTTGTTTGTTTTGTTTTTTTGAGATGGAGTCTTGCTCTGTTGCCCAGGCTGGAGTACGGTGGCGCGATCTTGGCTTACTGCAACCTCCCCTTCCTGGGTTCAAGTGACTCTCCTGCCTCAGCCTCCCGAGTAGCTGGGACTACAGGCGTGTGCCACCACACCCAGTTAATTTTTTTAGTAGAGACTGGGTTTTAAATACGAAAAGCTAGCCGGGCGAGGTGGCTGGCGCCTGTAGTCCCAGCTACTTGGGAGGCTGAGGCAGGAGAATGGCGTGAACCCGGGAGGCAGAGCTTGCAGTGAGCTGAGATCCGGCCACTGCACTCCAGCCTGGGCGACAGAGCGAGACTCCGTCTCAAAAAAAAAAAAAAAATAAGAGACTGGGTTTCACCTTGTTAGCCAGGATGGTCTCGATTTCCTGACCTCGTGATCCGCCCACCTTAGCCTCCCAAAGCACTGGGATTACAGGCGTGAGCCACTGTGCCCAGCCTCAAGCCATAAGTTTTTATGATGATTCTATTATCATTGTTCCAAATCATTTTCTAATTTCCATTTTGATTTGATTGATCTGTGAGTGATGTATTTTGTACGTATATATATATGTTTTGTTTTGTTTTTTCTGTTTTTTGAGACAGTCTCACTCTGACACCGAGGTTTGGAGTGCAGTGATGCAATCTCAGCTCACTGCAACCTTCACCTCCTGGGTTCCCATGATTCTACAACTTCTACTGCCTCAGCCTCCTGAGTAGCTGGAATTACAGGTGTGCACCACCACACCGAGCTAATTTTTTTTGTGTTTTTAGTAAAGATGGGGTTTTACCATGTTGGCCAGGCTGGTCTTGAACTCCTGACCTCAGGGTGATAAACCCACCTCTGCCTCCTAAAGTGCTGGGATTACAGACATGAGCCACTGGGCCTGGCCAATTGTTCAATTTCATCTTACTTGTCTTACTTTGTATGCTTAATGTTTTTAGTTCATTCCAGCTTAAAACTAATACCTTCCTGGTGAATTGAATCTTTTGTCATTGTAGCAATCCTCTTTATCTCAAGAAGTACTTTTTAACTTAGGGGTCAATTTTTGTTTGTTTGTTTTTGTTTTGAGACAGAGTCTTGCTCTGTTGCCCAGGCTGGAGTGTGGTGGTGCAATCTCAGCTCACTGCAACCTCCGTCTGTCGGGTTCAAGCAATTCTCCCGCCTCAGCCTCCCAAGTACTGGGATTACAGGCACCTGCCACCATGCCCGGCTAATTTTTGTGTATTTAGTGGAGACAGGGTTTCACCATGTTGGCCAGGCTGGTCTCGAACTCCTGACTTCAGATGATCCACCCGCCTCGGCCTCCCAAAGTGCTGGGATTATAGGCGTGAGCCACCGTACCTGGCCAACTTAGGGTCAATTTTATCCAAGATAGCTACACCAGTTTTTCTTTCAATTGGTGTTTTTCAAGCATATTATTCTTCCATATTTCTGTATCCTTACATTTAAGCCTCTTATAAATAGTGTATCATGGACTTTTGTTTTTTATACCTTCTTACAACCATTTGTCCTTTTATTGGAGAATTTAGTCTACTTGCATTTAGTATGATGACTAATACATTTGGATTTTGTTTCTACTCTCTTATTTACTTCATAGTTATCTTTCTCACTTTTCCTCCTTTCCTCTTTTGCCTTCCAGAGGGTTAATATTTTTTCTCATTATTTTCTCACTATATGTTTAAAATCTATGCTTTATGTCTGTTTTTTGTGTGTGACTACCCAAATTATTATTTTTTTATTTTTTGTGTTTTATTTTTTAAATTTTTATCAAAATTATTTTAAGCTGTAGAAGTTAAAGTCTAAAGTCAGAAATACAGGCTGGATGCAGTGGCTCATGTCTGTAATCCCAGCACTTTAGGAGGTTGAGGCAGGAGGATCACTTGAGTCCAGGAGGTCGAGGCTGCCATGAGCCAAGATAATGGCACTGCACTCCAGCCTGGGTGACAGGGTGAACCCTGTCTCTAATCAATCACAATCAAATCAAATAAATAAATAAAAATAAGATAAAATATAGTTAAAAAATACAGTTACTTTCTTGCTCAATCATACTAAGATCTTATAATGCTTCAATTCTGAACACTTTAAATGCAACTACTGTCTAGTATTTGTACTATGACAATTCTCATAAATAAGACATTATATTTTACTATTAAAGTTTGTTTAGATTTCCTTAGATATCTGTCAATATCTATTTTTTCTTTTTTCTTTTTTTTTTTTTTTTTTTTGAGACGGAGTCTTGCTCTGTCACCCGGCTGGAGTGCAGTGGCCGGATCTCAGCTCACTGCAAGCTCCGCCTCCCGAGTTTACGCCATTCTCCTGCCTCAGCCTCCCGAGTAGCTGGGACTACAGGCGCCCGCCACCTCGCCCGGCTAGTTTTTTTGTATTTTTTAGTAGAGACGGTGTTTCACCGTGTTAGCCAGGATGGTCTCGATCTCCTGACCTCGTGATCTGCCCGTCTCGGCCTCCCAAAGTGCTGGGATTACAGGCTTGAGCCACCGCGCCCGGCCTCTTTTTTTTTTTTTGAGATGGAGTTTCACTCTTGTTGCCCAGGCTGGAGTGCAGTGGCGAGATCTTGGCTCATCGCGACCTCTGCCTCCCAGGTTCAAGTGATTCTCCTGCCTCAGCCTCCCAAGTAGCTGGGATTACAGGCATGTGCCTCCATGCCCGGCTAATTTTGTATTTTTTAGTAGAGACGGGGTTTCTCCCTGTTGGTCAGGCTGGTCTCAAACTCCCGACCTCGGATGATGTGCCTGCCTCGGCCTCCCAAAGTGCTGGGATTATAGGCATGAGCCACCTTGCCTGGCCTCAGTATCTTTTCTCATGATTCCTTCTTGCATCTCAAATTTTCTTTCATCTGGGATCATGTTTCTTCTGTCTGATGGATGTCCCACAATTTCCTGTAATGAGTTGTGTTGGTCTTAATCTTTTTCAGCTTTTGTTTATCTGATGATACATTTATTGCACTCTCATTCTCTTTACATAACAGCTTTCTTCAGATATAATTAATACATGATACAATTCACCTATTTAAAGTGTAGATTTCAATGGTTTTTAATATATTCAGACTTGTATGACCACCACCATCAGTTTTAGAGCAGCTTAATCACCCCGAAAGAAACCCCATATACTGGCCCGACTTGGTGGCTCACGCCTGTAATCCTCCCACCACTTTGGGAGACTGAGGCAGACGGATCACGAGGTCAGAGTTCGACACCAGCCTGGCCAACATGGTGAAACCCCATCTCTACTAAAAATACAAAAATTAGCTGGGTGTGGTGGCAGGCGCCTGTAATCCCAGCTATTCAGGAGGCTGAGGCAGGAGAATCCCTTGAACTGGAAGGTGAAGGTTGCAGTGAGCTAAGATCGTGTCACTGCACTTCAGACTGGGCAGCAAGAGTGAAACTTCATCTCAAAAAAAAAGAAAAAAGAAGCCGGGCACGGTGGCTCATGCCTGTAATCCCAGCACTTTGGGAGGCTGAGGTGGGTGGATCACGAGGTCAGGAGTTCGAGATCAGCCCGGCCAACATGGTGAAACCCCACCTCTACTAAAAATACAAAAATTAGCCGGGCTTGGCAGTGGGCGCTTGTAATCCCAGCTACTTGGGAGGCTGAGGTAGGAGAATTGCTTGAACCCGGGAGGCAGAGGTTGCAGTGAGCCGAGATGGCACCACTGCACTCCAGCCTGAGTGATAGAGCAAGACTCCATCTCAAGAAAAAAAAAAAAAGGCCATATACATTAGCAGTAACTCTTCATTTTGTTTAGCCCCCAAGCCCTGCACTAAGCAATCATGAACATGTTCTGTCTCTTTATATTTGCTTATTCTGGTCACTTTGTATTAATGGAATTGTAGAATATGTGGTATTTTGTGATTGGCTTCTTTCACTTATATAATTTCAATATTCATACATTTTGTAGCCTATATCAGCAATTCATCACTTTTTGTTGTCATGTATTCCATTGTATATGAATATGCCATATTTTCTTTATTCATTCATGGGTTGATGGACTTTGGGTTGTTTCCTTTTTTTTTTTTTTTTGAGACAGTCTCACTCTGTCACCCATACTGGAGTGTAGTGGTGTGATTTCAGCTCACTGCAACCTCGGCCTCCCATGTTCAAGCAATTCTCCTGCTTCAGCCTCCCAAGTAGCTGGGATTACAGGCATGTGCCACCACGCCTGGCTAATTTTTTGTATTTTTAGCAGAGATGGAGTTTCACCATGTTGGCCAGGCTGGTCTCGAACTCCTGACTTCAGCTGATCCACCTGCCTCAGCCTTCCCAAAGTTCTGGAATTACAGGCGTGAGCCACTGTGCCTAGCCTAGTTTGTTTGTTTGTTTGTTTGTTTGTTTGTTTATTTATTTATTTTAAACTAATATGTATAAGTATGGATCTCTTTGTGTCTATTCTGCATAATTTGTTGAACTCTGAATTTGTACATTAATGTTTTTCAGTAAGTTAGGGAAGTTTCAAGCCAATTATTTCTTTGACTTTTATTCTGCTCGTTCTCTCCTCTGTTTCTGGTAGTTCCCTTACATGTATGGTGGTGTACTTAATGGTGTCTCACGTTTCTTTAAGGCTCTGTTTATTTTTCTTTCTTTTGAGACAGAATCTCACTCTGTTGCCCAGGCTGGAGTTCAGTGGCGCCATCTCGGCTCACTGCAACCTCTGCCTCCTGGGTTCAAGCAATTCTCCTGTCTCAACCTCCTGAGTAGCTGGGATTACAGATGCCACCGGGCATGCCACCATGCCCAGTTTTTTTTTTTTTTTTTTTTTTTTTTTGGATTTTTAGTAGAGATGGGATTTCATCATATTGGTCAGGCTGGTCTCGAACTCCGGACCTCAGATGATCTGCCCACCTCGGCTTCACAAAGTGCTGGGATTACAGGCGTGAGCCACCGCGCCCAGCCTTTTCTTCATTATTTTTATTTCTATTCTTTGGATTGCATAATATTATGCTCTCTCTTTAATTGTAATTCTTTCTTCTATTAGGTGATATTGTTGCAGAAAAAACAGGTTCTTATCACACGACCAGGAAAATTTGCGCACACGGACACATTGAACGGTGGGTAGAGCAGGGTTTATGGGGTGAAAAGGAAAAAAAAGAAAGACAAACTCTCAGCAAAGTAAGAGGGCGGTCCTGCTAGGAGGCCCCCACCTTACAGATTTAATCCCAGGCCACCACACAGGAGCTGAAGAGGCCAGGCTCCTCCCGGATGCAAACGACCTGAACTTCCATGGCTCCACCACATTCTTCCAGTACCTAGGCCGGTCGGAGATTGCCTGGGGACCCAGCCGCTCATCTGCCTCCTGCATCTATCATTGTTCCCCGCTCTAAAGAAGTCCATCTGACTGCTGTTAGAACAAGGATAAAGACCAAGACAGATCGTAACTACTTCCTGCTGACAGGGGGCGCTGTTTGGGGAATATGGCTCCCTCAGAGGCCTATCTGAGGGTCCCTAGCAAAAGGAGCCGCCATCATCTGAGGCTCCGGTTCCATGACCATCTGGAGTTCCATGGCCTGAAGCCGAGAAGAGACAAACCAGGTTATTAGAAAACTTGTATCAAGGCAAAATAAGGTGGGGTTAAGGACACTTCAAAAATTCTGAGGCCTTGGCTGGGAGTGGTGGCTCACACCTGTAATCCCAGCATTTTGGGAGGCCGAGGCTGGTGGATCACCCGAGGTCGGGAATTCAAGACCAGCCTGGCCAACATGGAGAAACCCCGTCTCTACTAAAAATACAAAAATTAACTGGGCATAGTGGCGCATGCCTGTAATCCCAGCAGGAGAATTGCTTGAACCCGGGAGGCAGAGGTTGCAGTGAGCCGAGATGGCACCACTGCACTCCAGTCTGGGTGACAGAGCACGACTCCGTCTCAAAAAAAAGAAAAGAAAAGAAGGGCTAGGTGTGGTGCCTCAAGCAAGTTGAGATTGACCCCTTAAAGGGAAGCATACCATTCCAGTTAAAGCCTTGGTAAAACAACCAGTTTCTCCAATTGCATCCTGTTGCAAAAGAAAATGGATTCTTATTGCACTGATGCAAACAACTATATTGTCATAGGTTACAAATACTCACAGATAGTTTCTAAATTCTAGAGGAACCAGGCAGAGAGAAACAAACATGCTCCAAATTTTGTTCAGAGGAGCATACCCTACTCAATTTTTTTTTTTTTTTTTTTTTTTTTTTTGTGAGCTGAGTTCGCCTTTGTT
>NC_045449.1:7318381-7324975 GCF_002776525.5 Piliocolobus tephrosceles
GACGGAGTCTCGCTTTGTGGCCCAGACTGGAGTGCACTGGCGCGGTCTCAGCTCACTGGCCTCCCGGGTTCACGCCATTCTCCTTCCTCAGCCTCCCCAGTAGGTGGGACTACAGGCACCCGCCACCACACCCTGCTAATTTTTTGTATTTTTAGTAGAGACGGGGTTTCACCATGTTAGCCAGGGTGGTCTCGATCTCCTGACCTTGTGACCCGCCCGCTTCGGCCTCCCAAAATGCTGGGATTACAGGCGTGAGCCACTGTGCCCAGCCCATCATCTAGGTTTTAAGCCCTGCATGCATTAGGTATTTGTCTAATGCTCTCCCTCCCCTTGTCCTCCACCCCCTGACAGGACTTAGTGTGTGATGTTCCCCTCCCTGTGTCCATGTGTTCTCATTGTTCCACTCTCACTTATGAGTGAGAACATGTGGTGTTTGGTTTTCTGTTCCTGTGTTAGTTTGTTAACAATGATGGTTTCCAGCTTCATCCTTGTCCCTGCAAAGGACATGAACCCATTCTTTTTTATGGCTGCAGAGTCCTATAGCTTAACTTTTTTTTTTTTTTTTTTTTTTTTTTGAGGCGGAGTCTCGCTCTGTCGCCCGGACTGGAGTGCAGTGGCCGGATCTCAGCTCACTGCAAGCTCTGCCTCCCGGGTTTATGCCATTCTCCTGCCTCAGCCTCCGGAGTAGCTGGGACTACAGGCGCCCGCCACCTCGCCCGGCTAGTTTTTGTATTTTTAGTAGAGACGGGGTTTCACCGTGTTAGCCAGGATGGTCTCGATCTCCTGACCTCGTGATCCGCCCGTCTCGGCCTCCCAAAGTGCTGGGATTACAGGCTTGAGCCACCGCGTCCGGCCCCTATAGCTTAACTTAAACCATCTTATGAAAAGGATCAAAACAAGACAATTGTCTGTGAATAACGAAATGTCTAGGGTAGTTACAGTTAGAAACACAATTGACAAAGAAGTTTGATTATCTCTGTTATATTTACAATAACTTAACAACCTTAATTATGACTGATAGCATATGCTTTAGACATTAGAATTTTAGAAATCACACACAATTTTGGAACATACATTAGTATTATTCACCAGAATATAACCTAAAGAAAATTGAACACCATTTTGGCAATCCCATGTAACTAAACATGTCAAATAATTCTGTTTACCTCTCTTTTGGATACTCCAGGTGCTCTCTGTAGCATTCAAAAGCCAGGCATCAGGAAAGGCAATTTTGTAACTGAAGTTTAATTTTGGGAACCCTGTTAAATATGTTAGAGGTTTAAACACTTGATGTTATGAAATAGAATTCCAAATTACCTCAAGTTATTTATTTTGCCAAAATGACTCAGAAATTTAAAAAAGCAAAAACCTTTTATAACCTTTTACAAATTTTGTTAAAGAGCAGATTAGTGCCCTAAGGGTACCTTGTTGTGCTTTTATTTCAATGCTCAATTTACAGAAAAACCATATAATACCCTTTTGAATTTAGTCAATATGTTCACACATAGAATTTCTGGGCTTTTTTGTTTTTCTTTTTGTTTTTTTGTTTTTTTGAGACAGCTCCACTCTGTCGCCCAGGCTGGAGTGCAGTGGTGCGATCTCAGCTCACTGCAACCTCCATCTTCTGGGTTCAAGCAATCCTCCCACCTCAACCTCTCTAGTAGCTGGGATTACAGGCATGCACCACCACGCCTGGATAATTTTTGTATTTTAGTAGAGATGGGGTTTTGCCATGTTGGCCAGGCTGGTCTCAAACTCCTGACCTCAGGTGATCTGCCTGTGTTGGTCTCCCAAAGTGCTGGGAATATAGGCATCAGCCACCATGCCTGGTCTTCATTACTTTTTGAAGCATGGTTTCCTTAGTTCTTTGAACATATTTATAATAAGTGCTTTGAAATCTTTTCCATTAAATCAAATATCTGGACTCTCTCACAGGCAGTATTTGTTGCCTATTTTTTTGCGCCTATGTATGGGTCACACTTTCTTTTTTCTTTGCAAATCTTATAATTTTTTTGCTCAAAAACTGGACATTTAAAATAATATATTAGGCTGGGCACAGTGGCTCACGCCTATAATCCCAGCACTTTGGGAGGCCACGGTGGATGGATCACCTGAGGTCAGGAGTTAAAGACCAGCCTGGCCAACATGGGGAAACCTCATCTCTATTAAAAACACAAAAATTATCCAGGTGTGGTGGTGCGCACATGTAATCCCAGCTACTTGGGAGGCTGAGGCAGGAGAATCACTGAAACCTGGGAGGTGGAGGTTGCAGTGAGCTGAGATCACATCACTGCACTCCAGCTTGGGTAACAGTGAGACTTTGTCTCAAAATAATAACAATAATAATATTATATTAACAACTCTAATTAGGCCGGGCGCGGTGGCTCAAGCCTGTAATCCCAGCACTTTGGGAGGCCGAGATGGGTGGATCACGAGGTCAGGAGATCGAGACCATCCTGGCTAACACGGTGAAACCCCGTCTCTACTAAAAAATACAAAAAACTAGCCGGGCGAGGTGGCGGGCGCCTGTAGTCCCAGCTACTCGGGAGGCTGAGGCAGGAGAATGGCGTAAACCCGGGAAGCGGAGCTTGCAGTGAGCTGAGATCTGGCCACTGCACTCTGCACTCCAGCCTGGGCGACAGAGCGAGACTCCGTCTCAAAAAAAAAAAAACAAAAAAAAAAACAACTCTAATTATCTTTCCTCTGTGTAGGGCTTGTTTCTGTTGTTATTTGCTTGTTTGCTTAGTGACTTGGCTAGATTATTTAAGTGAAGTCTATTTCCCCCATATTGTGAAGTCTTTGGTGTCATTCTTCAGAGGATGTAGCCTTGAGTGTACCTATAGTCACAGTAAGAGAATAGTGGTTTTAGCAGGACTCTCTTCGTCTCTTTCCCCACACCCAGCTGTTAAGCTCCACTAATTGCAAGCTGATTGCTCTATTATTTTTGACAATGTCCTGGGGCATAAATTCCTCCATAGTCTGATTCAATTAAATTCTGGCAGGGATGGTTTCTGAGGCCAATCTTTGAGGTTTGTTCTGACCCCAAGACTGCTCTTCTTAGGATCTTTACCCCTTGGTTCTCTCTGGTGAACTAGCTGGCTTATGGCTTAACTTGTTGCTCTTAAGAGAAACTAGAGTTGACCCTTGAAGAACCAGTGTCTAACGTTACAGACACTGACCCCTCTGCACAATCAAAGCCCATGTATACTTTTTGACTCCCTCTCCCGACCTGCAAACAAAACAGAATGAAAAAACAAAGAACCGGGCTCATGCTTGTAATCCCAGCACTTTGGGAGGCCGAGGTGGGTGGATCATGAGGTCAGGAGTTCGAGACCAGCCTGGCCAACATAGTGAAACCCTGTCTTTACTAAAAATACAAAAATTAGCCAGGCATGGTGGTGTGTGCCTATAGTCCCACTTACTCGGGAGGCTGAAGCAGGAGAACTGCTTGAACCTGGGAGGTGGAGGTTGTAGTGAGCCGAGATTACACCACTGCACTCCAGCCTGGGCAACAGAGCGAGACCTCTTCTCAAAAAAAAAAAAAAAAAAAAAAAAAGCAAACAGAAAACAAAGAAAGAAAGAAAAAGGGTGTGCATAGTGGCCTGTGCCTATAATCCTAGCCCTTTGGGAGGTTGAGGCAAGTGTATTGCCTGATCTCAGGAGTTTGAGTCTAGCCTGGGCAACAAGGCATGACTCCATCTCCATAAAAATACAAAATTAGCTCAGCGTGGTGGCATGCACCTGTGGTCCCAACTACTCAGGAGGCTGAGGCAGGAAGATTGCTTGAGCCAAGGTAGTCAAGGCTGCAGTGAGCCATGTTCGCATCGCTGCACTCCAGCCTGGGTGACAGAGTGAGTCCTTGTCTCTCTTTTTTTTTCTTTTTTGAGATGGAGTTTCACTCTTATTGCCCAGGCTGGAGTGCAATGGCACGATCTCAGCTCACGGCAACCTCGGCCTCCTGGGTTCAAGTGATTCTCCTGCCTCAGCCTCCCGAGTAGCTGGAATTACAGGCATGCATCACCATGCCCGGCTAATTTTGTACTTTTAATAGAGGTGGGGTTTCTCCATGTTGGTCAGGCTGGTCTCAAACTCCTGACCTCAGGTCATCCACCTGCCTTGGCCTCCCAAAGTGCTGGGATTACAGGTGTGAGCTGCCGCACCCAATGAGACCCTGTCTCAAATTAAAAAAAAAAAAAAAAAAAGAAAAAGAAAAAAAAAGTTTTTTGACTCCCCAAAAACTTAACTACTAATAGCTTCCTATTGACTGGAAGCCTTACCAATCACATTGCAGACTAACATGTATTTTTTATGTTTTATATATATGCTATATTCTTTTTTTTTTTTTTTTTTTTTTTTTGAGACGGAGTCTCGCTCTGTCACCCAGGCTGGAGCACAGTGGCCGGATCTCAGCTCACTGCAAGCTCCGCCTCCCGGGTTCACGCCATTCTCCTGCCTCAGCCTCCCGAGTAGCTGGGACTACAGGCGCCCGCCACCTCGCCTGGCTAGTTTTTTGTATTTTTTAGTAGAGACGGGGTTTCACCGTGTTAGCCAGGATGGTCTCGATCTTCTGACCTTGTGATCCACCCGTCTCGGCCTCCCAAAGTGCTGGGATTACAGGCTTGAGCCACCGCGCCCGGCCATATATGCTATATTCTTAAACTTAAGCTAGAGAAAAGAAAATGCTATTAAGAAAATCATGCCTGTAATCCCAACACTTTGGGAAGTCAAGGTTTGAGGATCGGTCAAGCCCAGGAGTTAGAGAACAGCCTAGGCAACATAGCAAGACCCCATCTCTACAAATAGTTTAAAAATTTGCCAGGCATGGTGTCATGTGCCTGTAGTCCCAGCTACTCTGGAGGCTGAAGCAGGAGGACCACTTGAGTCCAGGAGTTCAAGGCCGCTACTGCGGATATGTTGGTGCCACCAAGCTCCAGCCTGTGTGACAGATAAAATTGTAAGGGCTGGGCGTGGTGGTACTGTGGCAGGCCGGGTCTCACTAACGCAGGCCTCCATAACAACTGGTTCAGTACTGATTGAGTGGTTAAGTTAAATATTAAAAGCCAGTGCCTTTATACAAAGGCTGGAATGTAACAAAAGCCCACCAAGAGTTTTGCCTAGGCCTTTCCTGGGTCTTAAAGCATGACAAAATCACGAAGGAATTCTTAACAGGACCCATTTAGGATTCAATAAATTTTATTGTGGATCTGAAGAAATTCTCCAGGCCTCCACAAACAAGTTTACTGGGGGTCTGAAGGAACTCCCCAAACCTCCGTGATTTAGCAGGAAACAAGATAAGGGTAATCGCCCCAGCACCTGGACCCATTTAGATTAAGTAAATCTACTTAGGCTCCAGAGGAGTGTCTTCAGGACTCAGACCTTAGTTACAGATTAAAAGAAGTTAACCGGCTCTGCATGGTGGCTCATGCCTGTAATCTCAGCATTTTGGGAGGCCGAGATGGGCGAATCATTTGAGGTCAGGAGTTTGAGACCAGCCTGACTAACACGGCGAAACCCTGTCTCTATTAAAAAATACAAAAAATAAAATAAAATAAATTAGTCGGTCATGGTGGCGCATGCCTGTAGTCTCAGCTACTCAGGAAGCTGAGACAGGAGAATCACTTGAACCCAGGAGGTGAAGGTTGCAGTGAGCCAAGATCATGCCACTGCACTCCAGCCTGGGCGACACAGTGAAACTCTGTCTCAAAAATATATACATAAAGAAGTTAATCACGTATGTCTTTAGATGAATGCACACTTACACGTAGACATACAGGTCAGAAGGTATATAAACTCTGGAAAACTTTGTAATTTTGAGTTTGTCTGGTGATAATTTCCAGGCCTTCTCCCTGTAACAGGTTGCATAAATAAAAACTCCCTTCCTCCCCAGTTCATCTGCATCTCATTACTGAGCCATGAGAAATAGCAGCCCAACCCTCAGTTTGGTCTGGGAACAATAGTATGTGCTTATAATCCCAGCTACTCAAGAGGCTAAGGCAGAAGGATTGCTTGAGCCCAGAAGTTTGAGACCAGCTTTGGTAACATAGTGAGACCCTGTCTCTTGAAACAAACAAACCGAAACATATATACGTGTGTGTGCATGTGTGTGTGCAAGTGCGTGTGTGTGTATGTGTGTGTGTGTATAAATAAAAAAAGAAAAATATGGCCGGGTGCGGTGGCTCAAGCCTGTAATCCCAGCACTTTGGGAGGCTGAGATGGGTGGATCACGAGGTCAGGAGATCGAGACCATCCTGGCGAACGCGGTGAAACCCCGTCTCTACTAAAAAAAAAAAAATCCTGGCCGGGCGCGGTGGCTCAAGCCTGTAATCCCAGCACTTTGGGAGGCCGAGACGGGCGGATCACGAGGTCAGGAGATCGAGACCCTCCTGGCTAACACGGTGAAACCCCGTCTCTACTAAAAATACAAAAAATTAGCCGGGCGAGGTGGTGGGCGCCTGTGGTCCCAGCCACTCGGGAGGCTGAGGCAGGAGAATGGCGTGAACCCAGGAGGCAGAGGTTGCGGTGAGCTGAGATCCGGCCACTGCACTCTAGCCTGGGCGACAGAGCAAGACTCCGTCTCAAAAAAAAAAAAAAAAA
>NC_045449.1:7329975-7332990 GCF_002776525.5 Piliocolobus tephrosceles
AAAAAAAAAAAAAAAAAAGAAAAATGTAAGAGACAGGAATAATACAAGGTGGTCACATGAGAACAAAAATTTCAGGCAGGCTGGGCATGGTGGCTCACACCTGTAATCCCAGCACTTTGGGAGTCCAAGGTAGATGGATCACAGGGTCAGGAGTTCAAGACCAGCCTGGCCAAGATGTTGAAACCCCGTCTCTACTAAAAAAAAAAAAAATTGCTGGATGTGGTGGTGGGAGCCTGTAATCCCAGCTACTTGGGAGGCTGAGGCAGGGAATTGCTTGAACCCAGGAGGTGGAGGTTGCAGTGAGCTGAGATTGCGCCACTGCACTCCAGCCTGAGCGACAGAGCGAGACTCCATCTCAAAAAAAAAAAAAAAAAAAAAAAAAAAAAAATTCCAGGCAGCATTTTCAGATGACTAGCGGCTATGGGCTGATAAGACCCTAAAAAACAGGGTGTGGGCCAAGCTGGCTAAGACAGACTGGACCCAACATGGTGCTGGGTTCAACCTAGGTTTCACCTAGGACCTCATTATATGCTCATTAACATACTAAACACACACCTACCAGTGCTGGAACAGTTTTGAGAACACCCATATTTGGTGTAAAAACGGGTAGCATCGGGCCAGGCGCGGTGGCTCAAGCCTGTAATCCCAGCACTTTGGGAGGCCGAGACGGGCGGATCACGAGGTCAGGAGATCGAGACCATCCTGGCTAACATGGTGAAACCCCGTCTCTACTAAAAAATACAAAAAACTAGTCGGGCGAGGTGGTGGGTGCCTGTAGTCCCAGCTACTCGAGAGGCTGAGGCAGGAGAATGGCGTGAACCCGGGAGGCAGAGCTTGCAGTGAGCTGAGATCCGGCCACTGCACTCCAGCCTGGGGGACAGAGTGAGACTCCGTCTCAAAAAAAAAAAAAAAAAAAAAAAAATTGAGTAGCATCACATTTCTGAGAAATCTCCACCTTTTTTTGAAAATTCATGAATATTGCACTCCTTGGTTAAAGAAATCCATAAAGGTAGCAGTCCCCAACTCGGTTACTCAAGACTCTGTATGAGTACACCTGTCTTCCCCTTTCTTGAGCATGTACATCTCTGCACTTTCACTATTTTCCAACTCATCCTTGAATTCAATGATGTCAAAAGCCTGGACACTGGCTGGGGTCAAGGTCCCACCAGCATTTGGCGATCTCCTCCAGCCCTCTGGTATCATAAGAAAGTGAAAATATATTTACTATTCATCAAGTGGAAGTGGATCATCACAAAGGTCTTCATCCATATCTTCACGTTGAGTAGGCTGAGGAGGAAGAGGAGGAAGAAGAAGGGTTGATCTTGCTGTCTTAGGGTGGCAGAGGCAGAAGAAAATCCACATATAGCTGGGCGCAGTGGTTTACACCTGTAATCCCAGCACTTTGGGAGGCCAAGGTGGGCAGGTCACGAGGTCAGAACATCGAGACCACCATGGCCAACACGGTGAAGCCCCGTCTCTACTAAAAATGCAAAAAAAAAGTTAGCCGGGCGTGGTAGTGCACACCTGTAATCCCAGCTACTCAGGAGGCTGAGGCAGGAGAATCGCTTGAACTCGGGAGGTGGAGGTTGCAGTGAGCCAAGATTGTGCCACTGCACTCTAGCCTGGGCGACACAGTGAGACTCCGTCTCAAAAATAAAAAAAATCCACATACAAGTGGACTTGTACAGTTCAAATCCATGTTGTTCAAGGGTCAATTGTACCAGCCTTCTCTTATCTGCTTATCACCAAAATCTCCATTATTTTAGCATGCATCCATAGACTTGATCTTCCCTCCACTCTATTTCAAATAAAGTCAGTTTGTTTGTAGACACTGTCAGATCTTCACATTCTTATGAACTGCCTCTCCCCTAGGCAAAATTTCTGAGCCACTACACTGGATGTTGGGCAGGGTTAGCCATGATCTTCTCAGCTTGCCTTTCCTTGGCATAGAGCCTCTGCCCAGTGAGTGAGCTGGGGCAAGGACAATCAGGGTTCCAGTATTCTTGGCCCACCATAGGTGGGGTGAAGCCTCTGTCCACCGTATCCCCTGATTGGGAGTTGAGGGGAGAGGCAGCCCTATCTTTTTGCTTACACCTGTGCAGACTGGCACTTCTATCAGACACAGCTTAGTGGGAGTGTGGGGTGTGGATAGAGAGTAACTTATGGAGCAAGTTTCAGCCTCTCATTGTTCTTAACAAATTTTATTCAGTTTTTCTTTCTTTCTTTCTTTTTTCTTTCTTTCTTTTTTTTTTTTTAGACGGAGTCTCACTCTGTCACCCAGGCTGGAGTACAGTGGTGTGATCTGGCTCAGTGCAAGCCCCACCTCCAGGGTCCACGCCATTCTCCTGCCTCAGCCTCCCGAGTAGCTGCGACTACAGGCGCCCGCCACCCCGCCTGGCTAATTTTTTGTATTTTTAGTAGAGACGGGGTTTCACCATGTTGGCCAGGCTGGTCTTGAACTCCTGACCTCAGGTGATCCACCCACCTCGGCCTGCCAAACTGCTGGGATTACAGGCGTGAGCCACCACCCCCGGCCAAGATTTATTTTCAAACTATTGTAATTAAGATGGCCTAGGGCCGCCTCGGTGGCTCACGCCTATAGTCCCAGCAGTTTGGGAGGCCAAGGTGGGCAAATCACTTGAGGTCAGGAGTTTGAGACCAGCCTGGCCAACATGGCTAAACCCTGTCTTTACTAAAAACACAAAAATCAGGCCGCGTGCAATGGCTCACACCTGTAATCCCAGCACTTTGAAGGCTGAGGCAGGCAGATAACCTGAGGTCAGTAATTCGAGACCAGCCTGGCCAACATGGCAAAACCCTGTCTCTACTAAAAATACAAAAATTAGCCAGGTGTGGTGGTTGGCGCCTGTAATCCCAGCTACTCGGGAGGCTGAGGCAGGAGAATCACTTGAACCCAGGAGGCAGAGGTTGCAGTGAGACAAGATCACGCCACTGCACTCCAGCCTGGGCAACAAAAGTGAAACTCTGTCTTAAAAAAAAAAAAAAAAAAAAAGC
>NC_045449.1:7333090-7344670 GCF_002776525.5 Piliocolobus tephrosceles
AAAAAAAAAAAAAAAAAGTGAAGGTAGCTAGGCATGGTGGTACATGCCTATAATCTCAGCTACTCAGGAGGCTGAGGTCGGAGGATCACTTAGCCTGAGAGTCTAAGGCTGCAGTGAGCTGTGATCATACCACTACACTCCAGCCTGGGCGACAGAATAAAACTCTGTCTCAAAAAACAAACAAACATACATACAAAGTGCAAACAAGCCTTGGCATCCACCAGAAGCCCAAATACAAAGCTGCCACTAGTGTGGGTACTGGTGTCATCTGGCTGCCCTGAATCTGATCCGAATATCTAGGGAATTTCCTATTGTTGACACCAGAAACCAACACCCCAGCATGTGATGCTTTTTAAATTTTTTAAAATTTATTTTAAATTTACTTTTATTCTTAATTTATTTATTTATATTTGAGACAGAGTCTCACTTTGTCACCCAGGCTGTAGAGCAATGGTGCAATCTCTGCTCACTGCAACCTCCGCCTCCCGAGTTCAAGCAATTCTCCTGCCTCAGCTTCCTGAGTAGCTGGGATTACAGGCATTGTCCACCATTATGCCCGGCTACTTTTTGTGTGTTTGGAGAGACAGGGTTTCACCACATTGACCAGGCTGTCTCGAACTCCTGACTTCAGGTGATCCACCCACCTTGGCCTCCCAAAGTGCTGGGATTACAGGCGTGAGCCACCACACCTGGCCTTTATTCAGTCTTCTTGAATAAATGTTTCTTAATTTGCAGTATCCTCTTAGAACAATTACTTTAAATGGCTTTTTAAATTTCTTTTTTTGAGACAAGGTCTCGCTCTGTCACCCAGGCTAGACTGCAGTGGTGCGATCTTGCCTCACTGCAACCTCTACCTCCCAACCTCCCAAATAGCTGGGATCACAGGCATGTGTCACCATGCCCAGCTAATTTTTGTATTTGTTGTAGAGACTGGATTTCGCCATGTTGCTGAGGCTGGTCTTGAACTCCTGAGCTCAAGCGATCCATCCTCCTTGGCCTCTCAAAGTGTTAGGATTACAGGCATGAGCTACAGCACTTGGCCTATTTTTTGTTTATTTACTTATTTATTTATTTTTATTTTATTTTTGAGATGGAGTTTCACTCTTGTTGCCCAGGCTGGAGTGCAATGGCGTGATCACGGCTCACCTCAACCTCCACCTCCCCAGTTCAAGCAATTCTCCTGCCTCAGCCTCCTGAGTAGTTGGGATTACAGGCATGTGCCACCACGCCCGGCTAATTTTGTAATTTTAGTAGAGATGGGGTCTCTCCATGTTGGTCAGGCTGGTCTCTCGAACTCCTGACCTCGGGTGATCTACCCGCCTCGGCCCCACAAAGTGCTGGGATTATAGGCATGAGCCACAGCGCCCAGCCTATTTTTTATTTTTTAAGGCTGGTCAGTGAAGGAGTGGGAGTGGAGAAGGTCCAAATAAATCTGCAACTGGTTGTGATCGATTAGTTGTAAACACCAGTGCACTCAGACCAGCATATGGTGCTTTGACACACAGAACTCAAGGAGCTGCAAGATCTCTCTGACCTTCCCCGCTCACCACTATCTCTCCCAAAGTGGAGTTCCTTTATCTGCCTAAAATCCAGACCCACCAGAAGGAACAATTGTTTTTTTCTTCCCTTCTCTGTAAACCAAGAACGTAACCTAACGGGAACAAACTCTTTCACAAAATAACGTACGAGTTCATCTCTGTTCCCCGATCCATTCATTCTTCCTAGTATTCCCCTCCACAGAACTCCTCTTCTCCCTCCTCCCATAACCTGTTTTGCCAGTATGGTATGTAAGCTTCACAACCACCCTGGGAGGTGGGCAATCACTCTGTGGTCCTTCTCCATGTACATTTTAATAACATTTATATGCCTTTTCTCCAATTAATCTACCTTTTGTGAGCTGATTTTTCAGCAAACCTTCAGAGGGTGAAGGGGAAGTTTCCCTTGGTCCCTAGACTGTCATATGCATGTTTCCAGGGGGTAGAGGCTTCCACCCTCTGCAGGGGCCCCAAAGCCAGAACTGTACTTTCCCAGCATTCCTTGCAGCTGATGGGGAGCCTGTGACCAAGGATAAACTGAGGAACCAAGCCCCTCAGACCTGGATTTGGGGGCAGGTGAGGCCAACAAGGAAATAACAAGAAGATCTTCAATCCTAGGGGTGGCAGCGGACTCCAGCATGCAGGACCAGTGGTGCTGGCTGTCCTGGCATGAGTGTTTGTCCTGCAGGGCCTGAAGAGGCTATGTCCTCACCAGACTAGCTCTACAGTGAGCTTTGGCCCCTGTTCATGCTGCAGTTGCCTTAACCCAGCTTGTTTCCTGAGCCTGGTTATCCTGCCTTCCTGATAGTTCTGGGAGGCACCTGTGGCCTTTCAATAACCTCCTTTTCTGTTTAAGTCTAGGGATACTTTTTGTTGATTTCAACTGAAAAGCCTAACAATTCAGCCACAGACAAGGACAGAGGTGGAGGCTTCCGTCCTACTTGTCTCAGTGTTACAGCCTAACAGAGTCTTCTTGTTTGCTGCACAGATTAAGTCAATTCACTGAGACAGTGGTGTTGCAGCAGAGAGTTTATCATGAGGCAGCCAAGTGGAAGGATGGGAGATTTTTCTCAAATCCACCTCCCCAAGAAGTTGGCAGTTAGGGTTTTTAAGAATAATGTGGTGTTGGGAGCTAGGGAATGGGCGCTGCTGGTTGGGTATGAAATAATGGAAGTGTCCAAACTGTCTTCTCCGCATTGAGTCAGTTTCTGGGTGGGGGTCACAGTGATACAGAAGGGCTGGGCTCCCAGATAAACCCCACCCTTAAGCCTGGAACTCTAGCCCTAAATGAAAACAGCTGACCCTATTTTCCCACCCAAATGTTGCCTTTTTGGCCTGCTCCGCCCCTATCCAGTGCCCATAACAGACTTCAGCTGGCAGAGCAACACAAACAACTAAGTATTGAGGATACAAGCAGCTGAGTGGCGAGCAGAGCAGCATCTGAGCACCAGAGACTACAGACAGACGCGGCTAACTTCAGGAAGTGGCCTGATTCTTCCTGGCTGCTGGATGGACAGAACCTGAGTGCTGAGCGGGCGGGGACTGCCACCTTGATCCTCCACCGAACTGGTTGGTATTTGGCTGTCCCTGCATGGCAGAGTTGAAAAAGCTTTGGTTGTAACACTCTTGGATGCTGTTGTGGGGTTGTACAGAGCCTGCTCCCACCAGAAAGCAGTGACTGGCTGGTTCCAGCATTTGTTCGTTCCAGTTACCGCACTCACTTGCTCACGTGCTCCCCTCCCACGAGGAGTGACCAGCGGCAGGCTGAGTTAAAGGAGCCCCTCCAGTTCCTGCCTGTGAGGGGGGTCAAGGGAACTATCCCATCTCATCAGGATGGGCTGAGTTGGCTTCTTGGTATAAGTCACAATCCAGGTGGCTTCCGTTGGTCTGCCCACATGTAAATGTCTGAAAAATATCTGAAAAAGACCAATCTTAGGTTTTGATAATAGTGATGTTATCTATAGAAACAACTGGGGAAGTTACAAATCTTGTGACCTCTGGCTACATGACCCCTGAACATCAAGGAATTATAGAAGAATGGCTGGTTATCATTTAACTATGCCTACATTTAGCAGAATTCATGCCCCTCCCATAATCCTATCATTGTGGCCTTCCATTAGTCTTACAAAAGGTGGTTTTAGTCCCCAGAGGTGTCAGCTCTGGGAAGGGACTGCTGTCATCCTTGTTCAATGTTAAACTATAAACTAAATTCCTCCCATAGTTAGCTTGGCCTAGGCCCAGCCAGATTTCTTTTCTTTTCTTTTTTTTTTTTTTTTGAGACGGAGTCTTGCTCTGTTGCCCAGGCTGAAGTGCTATGGCATGATCTCGGCTCATTGCAACCTCCGCCTCCCAGGTTCCAAAAATGATTTTTTGTGGAGAATAAGGTCTGGTTGTGTTGTCCAGCCTGGTTTTGAACTCCTGGGCTCAAGTGATCCTCCCACCTCTGCCTCCTAAAGTGCTGGGACTATAGGCATAAGCCACCATGCCCAGCCTAGGTTTCAATTAGATTTAGATTGAAGTTAGTTTTGAAAACACACATTTTGAAAATTGTTGATAATTCCCTTCTTCTTTGCAAAACATTATTTGTTTATTTACAATGAATGAGACATACATATGGGAATAAGAGTGTATGGTGAAAATTCTCTCTCACCAGACCCCACATACCCAATTTATTTTCCACAGAGGCCAGTTTCTGTGTCTTCTTCCAGAAACATAGGCCGTGCAAATAAGAGCTCTATGAGTGTATGTTTACATGTGTCTTTGTATTCTTGCTTTATTTGCTTAACAATATATCTCAGAGCTTGTTTCTTTCATAGCCGCATGTATGCATTTGGTTTTGTCATATATATATTATATATATGACATAAATATATAATATATGACAGATATATGACATATGACATATATGACCTATATTACATATCATATATGTTATATAGTATATATTATATGTCATATATGACATTTATATATGCATATTGTATATATGGCATATATGATATATATGATATATAATATATTTTAGAATCTCCCTCTATCGCCTAGGCTAGAGTGCAATGGCTCGATCTCAGCTCACTGCAACCTCTGCCTCCCAGGTTCCAGCGATCCTCCTACCTCAGCCTCCCAAGTAGCTGGGATTACAGGCATGTGTGACCATGCCCAGCTAATTTTTGTATATTTAGTAGAGATGGGGTTTCTCCATGTTGGTCATGTTGGTCTCAAACTCCTGACCTCAGGTGATCTACCCACCTCGGCCTCCCAAAGTGCTTGGATTATAGGTGTGAGCCACCGCGCCCAGCCTCTCCCTTTCTTCCTTCCTTCCTTTCTCTCTCCTTCCTTCCTTCCTTTATTTCTTTTTCTTTTCTTTCTTTTTTTTTTTTTTTTTTGAGACAAAGTCTTGCTCTGTTGCCCGGACTAGAGTGTAGTCATGAGATCACAGGATCCTCCCACCTCAGCCTGCTAAGTAGCTGGGACTACAGGGACAGGCCACTGTGTCTGGCTAATTTTTAAACTGTTTGTAGAGACATGTTCTGGCTATGTTGCCCAGATAGCTGGTCTTGAATGCCTGGGCTTTAAGCAATCTTCCTGCCTCGGCCTCCCAACATGTTGTTTTTGTTTCGTTTTGTTTTGTTTTTGAGACGGAGTCTTGCTCTGTCACCCCGACTGGAGTGCAGTGGACCGATCTTGGCTCACTGCAAGCTCCGCCTCCTGAGCTCACGCCATTCTCCTGCCTCAGCCTCCCGATTAGCTGGGACTACAGGCGCCTGCCACCACACCCGGCTAATTTTTTGTAATAGAGACAGGGTTTCACCGTGTTAGCCAGAATGGTCTTGATCTCCTGACCTCGTGATCTGCCCGCCTCGGCCTCTCAAAGTGCTGGGATTACAGGCGTGAGCCACCGCGTCCAGCCCCAACATGCTGTGATTATAGGCGTGAGTTACTGTGCTCAGCCTTGGATTTCCTTTTAGGCCGTTTTTCCATGTGTGACCCAGAGAGCTGGGGTGCCCAATCAAGGCCTTGCCAAAAGCCAGAAGCCAGTGCAGACCAGAACCCAGATTACCCATTTCTCATCCACCACTGGCCAAAGGGTTAATGGCTGTTGGCAGACACAATGTTTTTGTTTTTTATTGATTTGTGTGTTTACATTTGACTTCCCAAAAGGGTCTGAGGCAACTGCCATTGAGCTATCAGGACTTGTATTTGCTTTTACCACACTCCCGCTTGGAGGGAAGCCAGACAGTCCAAGCCAACACAGCCAGGCTAGAATGGAGTCAAGCTGCAGCCCAGGGCCGAAGCCAAGGGAGGCACCAAGAGCCAGGGGCCAAACCAGATAGAACACATTTGCCATCAGGCCAAGTACCAAGTCACCACCACGGCCAGGTGTGAGCTACAGGCCCAAGAGCCAGGTCAAGCAGAGAGTGTTCAGGGTACACCCCCCTCCCAGTCCCCAGAATATGGCCCCTTCTGATACTCAGCCCCGGTGCTGGGCTGAATCTTACCTGGAAGCAGATATGAAATGGATGGAGAGGCTGGGCGTGGTGGCTCACGCCTATAATCCCAGCACTTTGGGAGGCCGAGGTGGGTGGATCATCTGAGGTCAGGTGTTTGAGACCAACCTGGCCAACATGGCGAAACCCCATCTCTACTAAAAATAGAAAAATTAGCCAGGCGTAATGGCACATGCCTGTAATCCCAGCCACTAGGGAGGCTGAGGCACGAGAATCGCTTAAATGTGGGAGGCGGAGGTTGCAGTGAGCCAAAATCGCTCTGTCATCCAGCCTAGGTGACAGAGCAAGACTCCATCTCCAAAAAATAAACAAACAAAAAGAAATGGATGGAGAGCTGAGGATAAAGGTAGGAAACTTGTGTCCCAGGAAACTGGAATAGTCAGAGAAGGTACAAAGGCAAAGGAGCTGATGAAAGTCAGGCTCAGGCCAGTTGCAGTGGCTCACACCTGTAATCCCAGCACCTTGGGAGGCCGAGGTGGGGGGATCACTTGAGATCAGGAGTTTGAGACCAGCCTGACCAACATGGTGAAACCCTGTCTCTACTAAAAATACAAAATACAAAATTAGCCAGGCATGGTGGCGCATGCCTGTAATCCCAGCTACTTGGGATGCTGAGGCAGGAGAATGGCTTGAACCTGGGAGGTGGAGTTTGCAATGAGTGGAGATCAAAATACTGCACTCCAGCCTGAGCAACAAGGGTGAAACTCCATCTCAAAAAAAAAAACCCCAAAACAAAACAAAACAAAAAATCCCAAGAGCAAAACTTCATCTCAAAAAAAAAAAAAAACAAAACAAAACAAACAAAAGATCAGGCTCAGAATTGCCCACCAAGCCCTGCCCTGTCATCAGGCTGGGTCTTCTCTTCCCTCGTCCAGAGGGGAATGGAACATGTGGGGAGACAGGAGGTCATTTTGGAGACCCAGGTTTGAATTCTGGTGCCTCCATATCTTGGCTGTGGCATTTGAGCAAAATCATTCACTCTTCCGTGCAACAAATATTTATTGAGCAACTACTATGGTAAGGCATTAGCCAGGTTCTAGGGAATGAAGATGAGTAAACCACAGTCCCCACCCCCATGACATGACAGTAGGAGAGTCAGATGAGCACAGATGGTAACATTATGAGATAGTGGTGTGGTTGGGGCAAAAACAGGCGTCTGTGGATCAGAGGGAGCCCCTAACCAGGGAGAGAAGGCCCAGGTAGAGTCTCTTGGGGAATTCCCTGGGATCACCCATTCATTCAACAAATACATAAAGTGCCTACTGTGCATCAGGCACTAAGCAAGACACCAGAGAAGCAACGGTCTACAAGACAGACTTGGCCCGTGAACCAGTGGAACTTCACGGTTGAGTGAGGGAGGGAGACCAGAAGTGTGAGTTGTGAGAAATGCAATGATGGAAACATAGCACTGTCATCGAGACTAACACAGGGGATACGTACATGGGACGGGGGACGTGAGGCAGAATGTTGTGATGTTGGACCAAAATGAGACTGTCCTTGTGAAATTATGCAATATGTATCTATCCTATCTTTGTCTGCTGAAAGGCGTCACTTCCAGGAATGCTGAGTTTACCCGGTGCCCAGATCTTAGTGGCTAAATATCCTTCTCCGTGAAAGGGCACCATTCCTTGAAGAAATGGCTTCTGATCTCAGGGCTGGTGCTAAGGAAGTACAAGGTGCAGCTGGAATATCTTATTATGAAAGAAAGGAACGGAAGGAACAGAGGGAGGCAGGGAAGGAGGGGAAGGAAGGAGGATAGCATTTCTATATGAAGTCTGTTTGTGATACCAAACTTGGTAATATAATGAATGAACCAGCTTAAATATAGCACATTTATGTTCTTAAAATAACCAGTGAAGGAAACTAGAAGCCAGAATGGTAAGAGGCCAAGGAAGGAGGGTTTCAGAGTGAGAGCGGGAAATAATCGTAGAGGCTGCAAATAAATAAGATGAGGGCCAAGGTGTATCTGCTGGATTTAGTACAAGAGAGACCCGTGGTGATGGCCAACCACGTGGAGTCCATGTTCACTGAGGAAGTGGGGAGAAGAGGACAGGAGGGTCGTCAGTGAAGAGATGGTAGGTGAAGTCTGGGGAAGAGCCCAGGATGGTGGCACATAGCAACTCATCCTGGTTTTTTCCAGAACTGTCCTGGTTTTAGCATTGAAAGTCCCTCATCCTGGGAACCTCCTCAGTCCCTGGCAAACTAGGATGGTCACTGTCCACTCTCAGGTTTGCTAGTATCACCATATTCAGTAGTCACTGCCAGACTGGGGAGGCTAGGCCATATTTATTCATTCAACAAATTTTGCTGGCCCTGGAAATACAATGCCTGCAAAACATACACAGTCCCTACCCTTACAGACTACGTGAAATTCTTTATTTGCATTTAAGTGATGTTTTTGAGATGGAGTTTCACTCTTGTTGCCCAGGCTAAAGTGCAATTGCACGATCTCAGATCACTGCAACCTCTGCCTCCCGGGTTCAAGCGATTCTCCTGCCTCAGTCTCCCAAGTAGCTGGGATCTCGGCTTGCTGCAACCTCCGCCTCTTGGCTTCAAGCTATTCTCCTGCCTCAGCCTCCTAAGTGGGATTACAGGCATGCGCCACCACACCCAGATAATTTTTGTAGTTTTAGTAGAGACAGGGTTTCACCATGTTGGCCAGGCTGGTCTCAAACTCCTGACCTCAAGTGATCCACCCGCCTCAGTCTCCCAAAGTGCTGGGATTACAGGTGTGAGCCACCACGCATGGCCTTACATTTAAGGGATATTAATCAAGCTGGATATCCAAAAAGAAAAACAAAAAACAAAATGATAAAGCCTTTTTTTCCCTTTAGAATCATGGTTAAAAATGTGAAAAGTAAGAAAAGTGTAAAAAGGCAGGAATAAAAAATATTGGCAGATTTCCTTTCAGTATTTTTCCTACATGTTTCCCAAGTTACTTCCTATCAGTGTCCTAAAAAATGCAAGTTAATTTTAACTTTGGCCGCAAACCAAGAACAAAAAGGTTAACTGTATTGAATTAATTTTTCAAGCCAAAGTTAAAGGATCTGAGGATGATCTGCTGTCTCCAAGGCTCCAATCTCTGTTTTTTTCCTTTAGCAGGTGTGATCACATGCTGGCCGAGGTGGGTAATGACTTTCCCTATCCTCAGCAGGCTTCCTGCTGTACAATTTTTTCTTTTTGCAAATTAAAATGCTACATTCACCTGATAATAAAAATCAAGTAGAGGCCAGGCGCGGTGGCTCACGCCTGTAATCCCAGCACTTTGGAAAGCTGAGGCGGGTGGATCACCTGAGGTGGAGAGTTCGAGACCAGCCTGACCAACATGGTGAAACCCCATCTCTTCCAAAAATGCAAAAATTAGCCTGGCGTGGTGGCAGGTGCCTGTAATCCCAGCTACTCAGGAGGCTGAGACAGGAGAGTCGCTTGAACCCAGGAGGCAGAGGTTGTAGTGAGCTGAGATCCGCCATTGCACTCCAGCCTGGGTGACAAGAATGAAATTCCATCTTTTCTTTTCTTTTCTTTCTTCTTTTTTCTTTTTCTTTTTCTTTTTTTTTCAGATGGAGTCTCACTCTGTCGCCCAGGCTGGAGTGCAGTGGCACGATCTCTGCTCACTGCAAGCTCTGCCTCCAGGGTTCACGCCATTCTCCTGCCTCAGCCTCCCGAGTAGCTGGGACTACAGGCACCCACCACCACGCCTGGCTAATTTTTTGTAGTTTCAGTAGAGACAGGGTTTCACCGTGTTAGCCAGGATGGTCTTGATCTCCTGACCTCATAATCCATCCGCCTTGGCCTCCCAAAGTGCTGGGATTACAGGCGTGAGCCACCACGCCTGGCCCACCTCATTGCTGATTTCTAACTCCTGAGCTCAAGCCATCTGCCTACCTCAGCCTCCAGAAGTGCTGGGATTATAGGTGTGAGCCACTATGCCTGGCCTCTATTTCTTTATATATAAAATTTAGTTAATACTGACTTTCTAATATAAAACATGAAATGTTACATAAGCAGAATGTGTATTAAAAAAAGTGAATTTTGTTGTTGTTGATATTTTTTGAGACAGAGACTTGCTCTGTCACCCAGACTGGAGTGCAGTGGCGCTATCTTGGCTCGCTGCAACCTTTGCCTCCCAGGTTTAAGCCATTCTCCTGTCTCAGCCTCCTGAATAGCTGGGATTAGGTATACACCACCATGTGTAGCTAATTTTTATATTTTTAGTAGAGACGGGGTTTCACCATGTTGCTCAGGCTGGTCTCAAACTCCTGACCTCGTGATCCACCTGCCTCAGCCTCCCAAAGTGCTGGGATTACAGGTGAGCCACTACGTCCAGCCAAAAACATGAATTTTTAAACTCACGTTGTCTCTTTCATTTCTCTCCCCAGTGATGACTATATTACCTTAATATTAATTATTTTGGTTATATAAAAGTAAACCTCTGTTCTTCCATCTTTTTTTTTTTTTTTTTTTTGAGACAGAGTTTTGCTCTGTTGCCCAGGCTGGAGTGCAATGGCATGACCTCAGTTCACTGCAACCTCCGCCTCCCAGGTCAAGAGATTCTCATGCCTCAGCCTCCTGACTAGCTGGGATTACAGATGTGCGCCGCCACACCTGGTGGATTTTTGTATTTTTAGTAGAGACAGGGTTTCACCATGTGGGCCAGACTGGTCTCGAGCTACTGACCTCGTGATTTGCCTGCCTCAGCCTCCCAAAGTGCTGGGATTATAGGTGTGAGCCACCGCACCCGGCCTATTCCACCTATTTTTGTCATTTCTCTGGTGAGAGAAACAGCTTGCAATTCCTCTTTCTTTCCTCACTTCCACATGTGACCTTTTCTCGGCTTCATGTTAACAAAAGTCAAAGGCAGGGCACGGTGGCTCATGCCTGTAATCCCAGCACTTTGGGAGGCCGAGGCAGGTGGATCACGAGGTCAAGAGCTTGAGACCAGCCTGACCAACATGGTGAAACCCTGTCTCTACTAAGAATACAAAAATTAGCCAGGCATGGTGGTGTGCATCTGTAATCCCAGCTACTGGGGAGGCTGAGGCAGGAGAATCACTTGAACCTGGGAGGCAGAGGTTGCAGTGAGCCGAGATCGTGCCATTGCACTCCAGCCTGGGTGACAGAACGAGACTCCCTTTCAAAAAAAAAAAAAAGTTAAAATTGTGGGCCTTTGCAGTCTTTGCTGCCATTAAGTCTTCTGGATTTTTCTACAGGTTGACTCTGAAAGTTGAAATCCAGTCAGGTTCATGCCATTCTCCTGCCTCAGCCTCCCGAGTAGCTGGGACTACGGTTCATACCACCACACCCAGCTAATTTTTTTGTATTTTTAGTAGAGACAGGGTTTCACTGTGTTAGCCAGGATGGTCTTGATCTCCTCTCCTCATGATCCACCCACCTCGGCCTCCCAAAGTGCTGGGATTACAGGCGTGAGCCACTCTACCTGGCCTCATTTTTGTGTTTTTTAGTAGAGATGGGGTTTCTACTAAACCCCGCCTTGGCCTCCCAAAGTGCTGGGATTACAGGTGTGAGCCACCGCAACT
>NC_045449.1:7344770-7363342 GCF_002776525.5 Piliocolobus tephrosceles
CACAGCTCACTGCAGCCTCGACCTCCCAGGCTCAGGTGATCCTCCCATCTCAACCGCCTGAGTAGCTGGGAATACAGGCAAGCACCACCATGCCCAGCTCTCTTTAAGTATATTAGGTAGTACTCCGTTTCCTGAATTATCTGTTTCCTCCAATGTCAAATTTTGTTTGTTAATTTTGGTCTTTCTTTTTTGAGATGTCGCCCAGGCTGGAGTGCAGTGGTGTGATCTCGGCTCGCTGCAACCTCCGTCTCCTGGGTTCAAGCAATTCTCTGCCTCAGCTTCCTGAGTAGCTGGGATTATAGGTGCCTGCCACCATGCCCAGCTAATTTATTTTTTTTTTTTGTATTTTTAGTAGAGACGGGGTTTCACCATCTTGGCCAGGAAGGTCTTGAACTCCTGACCTCGTGATCCACCCGCCTTGGCCTCCCAAAGTGCTGGGATTACAGGTGCAAACCACCTCACCCGGCCAATTTTGGTCTTTTTCTTTTTTGAGACAAGGCTCTGTTGCCCAGGCTGGAGTGTAGTGTTGCAATCACAGCTCACTGCAGCCTCAAACTCCTGGGCTCAAACAGTCCTCCTACCTCGGCCTCCTGAGTAGCTGGGACTACAGGTGTGGGCTAATTTTTTTAAACTTTTCTGTAGAGATGGGGTCTTGCTGTTGCCCAGACTGATCTTGAACTCCTGGCCCCCAGCCTTGGCCTTCTGGGATTACAGGCGTGAGCCGCCGTGCCGGACCAATTTTGGTCTGTCTTTTGCATGCTGCTGGTCCTCCTCAGATGCTTGGCCATCACTGGTAATGATGGGCTTCAGAACGTGCTACCCCAAACGATGCACCTCGTCATAGTGAGTGTTTTAAGTTGAAGGAATTTGAGAAAACAGCAGAAGCTGAAGGGTCTTTCTTACCGTCTCCTGCCCTTCTTCCCTGAACCAGGTGGTACAACCTGGAACTCCCTGTCCTTTTCCTGAAGCAGCAAATAATAGCCTCCTGTCAGAGGTGCCCTCCCTGCACCTGGAGGAAAGGAGCGTCCTTATCGCTGAAGACACAGGGACACAGAAGAATCTGAACCAACAGGCCTTCCTGAGTTCCCTACCTCCCCGCAGGAGGTGCCCGCACACGCACAGCCCCGTCGCTGCCGCAGCCGCACACATCGGATCTCGCCCTGGTGGTGCACGCCCGGGCTGGGCGCTCGGAGGTCGGGTGGGCGCCCATTCTGTCCACTGCGCGCACAGCGCCCAGCCAGAGGCTCGGAGTTTAATCACACACAGCGTCCGGCTTCCTGTCCCCAGCGCCCCCTCCCGCCCCGTTTCCCTTGCCCCTCCCTCTCCCCAGCCCGATCCGCCCGCCGGCTCCCCCTCCCCCGATCCCTCGGGTCCCGGGATGGGGGGGCGGTGAGGCAGGCACAGCCCCCCGCCCCCATGGCCGCCCGTCGGAGCCAGAGGCGGAGGGGGCGCCGGGGGGAGCCGGGCACCGCCCTGCTGGTCCCGCTCGCGCTGGGCCTGGGCCTGGCGCTGGCCTGCCTCGGCCTCCTGCTGGCCGTGGTCAGCCTGGGGAGCCGGGCATCGCTGTCCGCCCAGGTGAGGCCCCGCTGCGCACCCTTTCTTGGGCACATCAGGAGCTGAGACTGCAGAGGGGCCGCTGGGGGCCGGGTGGGCTGAAGGCAAGGGGAAGGGAGGATGGGTGGAGGTCGAGATGTCAGGTGGAGAGGCACAGGGTGACGCTGCCTCCTTCCCAGCAGGAGCCTGCCCAGGAGGAGCTGGTGGCAGAGGAAGACCAGGACCCGTTGGTGAGTGGGCGTGGGCGCAGTCTGCAGGCTGCTGGGCCATGGGAAGTGTGCACAGCTGAGGCTGCAGGTGTGTGCAGTTGTGCCAGCAGCACACGAGGTGTGTGCAGGGTGTGTGTCTGTAGGGGTGTGTGTGCGTGGTGACAATTCTGTGTGAGGGGTTTGTGCTGGGGTTGTGCCACCTGAGTCTGAGGTGTTTATTGGCTGGGGGTGACCTGGATGTATGAGATATGTGAGTCTGCGTGGAAGAGGGGTGTGGTTGTGTACAGGGTGCGTATCCTCTGTGCTTGGTGACTGGGTGTGGGCGTGTGTGCAATGTGTCAGTTGAGTGCAGGGTCTGCATTGGTTGTGTGTGGGTGGGAAAGTGTAGCTAGTCTAGAGGAAAGGGTGAGACTTGGGGCCTGATTCCCAACCTCGCCTTTCCCCGGGGCCCCAGCTGTAGTGGGCTGAGGGGCTTAATCTGTCCCTAAGACTTCTGTGCCTATTGCTGGCTGGTGGCTCTCCTGGCAGGCCCCATCTGTCTCACTTTATATCTTTGGGAGTCTCTGGTTGAACACTGCCCTAATTCCCCTAGGAACTGAATCCCCAGACAGAAGAAAGCCGGGATCCTGTGCCTTTCCTGAACCGACTAGTTCGGCCTCGCAGAAGTGGTGAGTATCCCTCTGTCCCAACCTCAGGAAGTGGGCAGAGCAAAAGCCATTATCCACAGGGAGAAACTGAGGCACGGAGGGTGAAAGGAGGCTCAGAGTCACGCAGCTAAGCAGCCAAGACTCAAACCGAGGGATTCTCGCCCTCCTGTGAAGCTTCTTCTGTCACATGGATGTCCTCCTTCAGACCCTACCCCAAACAGGAAGGCGGGGTGGCCATGAGTTAGAAGAACTACTGGGATCCTGATGGAGACTAGGCTAGGGAGTCGGAGGCCTGGACCCCAGTAGGCAAAGAGATTTAGGAATGGGATGATGGGGTGGCCTAATGACCACGTGTCCAAGTCGGCATGCAACTGTCCTGGCCCCCACCTGTTATCTCAGTATGATTAGTAGCAGCTTCCTGTTTTGCTCTCAGAAGTATCCCCGTGTGGATGACAAATTATAGTCACTCTATTTACCGAGGAAGATGAGGCCTGAGATTCTAAGACCAGGAGTCTGGACAAGAATAAGGATGCCAGGCTCCCTGAGAGGGGAGCGGGGCTGGGAGAGTGGCTCTGGGACCCCCAGTAGGGCCCGCTTTGTTCATCTGTCTTTCCTTGATCCTCAGCACCTAAAGGCCGGAAAACACGGGCTCGAAGAGCGATCGCAGCCCATTATGAAGGTGGGTGATGGGTGAGCCATACCCGGGAGAAGAGGGGCAGGTGGCAGAGGGGCAGGGCAGGTCTCATCAACCCTTTCCTGTGCTTTACAGTTCATCCACGACCTGGACAGGATGGAGCGCAGGCGGGTGAGACCCCATCCCCCTCCAACAGCACTGGCCTCCTGGGGAAAGGGCCCCTCAAAACCTTTGACCTCCCACTCCTCTCCCTGCCATCAGTCTCAGAACCACAGAAGCCAGTTCATGAAGGTCTTGGTTCTCTCTGTGACCCAGGCACGCGACCCCACGAAACACCCCTGCCTTTCCCCAGAACTCTGCCCAGGTCCCCCAGCGAATCACTGCCCCAGCTCTCTCCTTCAGCCCTCCTTCTTCTCCAGGAAGCACTTTTCATTCTTTTTTTTTCTCCTCCATATTCCATGTCCTGATGATCTTTTTCTCAAAATGCTGCTAGTGTCTGCTCATCTTTTCCATTTCTACCCCACCCTCTACTTCAGCACCGTGACCTCAGGACCTCAAACGCAGCCTCTTGCTCCTTCCCCACTCCACACCCTCCGCACCCCTCCACTCCATCCGACCTGTGCTGCCATGCTGAGCCCCTAAACTTCACCTTTGTTATGGTATTGGCTCTCCACATGGCTTCCGGTCTCTTCGTGGTCTGGTCTCAACCTAATTTCCCTGCACTCTTATGCTGTCTTCATGCGTGCTGGGCTGACACCCCTGCTCCTGGTGTGCCTCTTCTGGACTTTGTACATACCATCCCCTCACCCAGAACGCCCTTCCACTGTGAGAGGCAGGGGGGCATGAGGGGTGCTCAGCCGAGGGGTTCACAGCAGAGATGGTGAGAAGTGGATGGGTTCAGCCTGTGACCTGAAGATATTACTGACTTATGGGTTGGAGGTGAAGAATGAAAGAAAGGGAGGAATCACAGATGACTTCTAGATTTTTTATTTGTTTTAAGACAGAGTCTCACTCTGTCACCCAGGCTGGTGTGCAGCGGTGCGATCTCAGCTCACTGCAACCTCCACCTCCCAGGTTCAAGAGATTCTCCTGCCTCAGCCTCCCAAGTAGCTGGGATTACAGGAGTGTGCCACCACACCCAGCTAATTTTTGTATTTTTAGTAGAGACAGGGTTTCGCCATGTTTTCCAGGCTGGTCTCAAACTCTTGACCTCCAGTGATCTGCCCGCCTCAGCCTCCCAAAGTGCTGGGATTACAGGCGTGAGCCACCACACCCAGCTGGCTTCTAGATGTTTAACTTGGGTATCTCTGGGAAGAATGATGCCATTTCCTAAAAAGGGGTTGACCAAGGAAGAAATAGATGGAAGTATATAAGATAATTATTAATGTTGAGATGTCTAAAATAAACAAGTGGATAAATGACAATAAAGTAAATTCCACAAATGGATGACTGGACATTGTCGACTAGCTCAGGCTAAGTCAGGACGGATAAAGCCAGGAGTCATGGCCATATGGATGGCTTTTTTTTTTTTTTTTTGAGACAGAGTCTCGCTCTGTCACCCAGGCTGGAGTGTAGTGGTGCAATCTTGGCTCATTGCAACCTCTGCCTCCTGGGTCCAAGTGATTCTCCTGTCTCAGCCTCCCAAGTAGCTGAGATTATAGGCAGGCGCCACCACACCCAGCTCATTTTTGTATTTTTTAGTAGAGACACCATGTTGGCCAGGCTGATCTCAGGTGATCTGCCAGCTTCAGCCTCCCAAAGTGCTGGGATTACAGGCGTGAGCCCCTGTGCCCGGCCTATCGATGGCATTTAAAGCCACAGGATTGGATGAGACGCCAGGAGAAGGAAGGGCTCCACGAATGAAGCCCTGAGGCTCTTGGGCGTCTCGAAGTGGAGCTGAGGGGAAAACCAGAGAGACTGAGAAGAAGCCGGACAGAGAGGAAGAAACCCAGGCCGGGTGGCATCCTGGATTGAGAGAAACCACTGTTTCAAGGAGGATGTGGCTGTCTGTGTTGAATGCAGCTGAGAGATCACATGAAATGAGAATAGAGAAATGATGGCTGGGTTTGGTAATGTGAAAGTCCTGCTGACCTTAAGGAGGGTGGTTTCAGTGGCATAGTTAGAACAGGAAGGCAGTGTGCATTGGGTTGAGAAGAAAATGAGAAATAAGGAACTGGAGGCTGGGACAACATTTTTTTTTTTTTTTTTTTTTTTTTTTTTTGAGACAGAGTTTTGCTCTTGTTGCCCAGGCTGGAGTGCAATGGCGCAATCTCGGCTCACCACAACCTCTGCCTCCTGGGTTCAAGCAATTCTCCCGCCTTAGCCTCCTGAGTAGCTGGGATTACAGGCATGCGCCACCATACCCGGCTAATTTTGTATTTTTAGTAAGATAGGGTTTCTCCATGTTGGTCAGGCTGGTCTCGAACTCCTGACCTCAGGTGATTCGCCCTCAGCCTCCCAAAGTGCTGGGATTACAAGCATGAGCCACTGCACCTGGCCTAGGACAAGCCTTTTTAGATGTTTCTCTGTAACAAGGAGCAGAGAAATAGGCCAGCAGGTGGAGGGTTGTGTGGATCAAGGAAAAGTTTAGTTCTGTGAATAATACTATTTTTATCTGAACTAACACATACTGAGGGCTTTCTTGAGATAGGCACTGTGTCTGGCACTTGTATTTGGTCTTATCTAATCCTCACACCAGCCCTAAAAGGAAGATACTCTAATTACCTCCATTTTACAGATGGAGGTTACACAACTTGTCTGAGGCCATGAGATACTAAGTGGTGGAGCCAAGATTTGAACCCAGCTAGAATGTGCCTGTGTACTGGACATGGTCTGCATGAAAGGCGAGGTGGCTGGTGCAGGGGTGAGGGGTCCATGCAGGGGCCACATCCAAAAAGGGGAAAGGGAAGTTTCCAGAAAGAAGAGAGGACACATCTCCCACCATTACCAGAGGGTCAAAGGAGCACAAGAGAACAGGTGGGTTTGTAGATTTGCTGGGGGGAGATGAGGGAGCCTTTGCTCGATAACTTCTAGGTTCTCTGGACAACTAGGGAGACGGAGACAGGAGATTTGAGGAGAAATGGTACAAAATCTCATCTTGCTGATTATGAAAGCAAGCTTCGTGTGGGAATGTAAGATTGCCAGGCAGGACAGAATGTCCAGGTGAGGTTTGTGGCTGGAGACAAATGATACCAGGCAAGCCCTCCATGGTTCTGGCACACCATGGCCTTTGGCTACAAGCAGCCTTTGCTCAGACTGGCTCCATAGCTAGGAACGTCCTCTCTTCTCTGCCCTCCCTACTCTTCATGCCCAGGTCAGCCTTCCTCCCCTCTGTATAGACCACTTATTTTGGCAGTTATCCAGACATTCATTCATTCATTGACTCAACATGCATTGAAGACCTACTGTTTGCTAGGGGCCAGGCTAGGTGCCCACAGCAACTAATATCCAGACCCCCCCATCTTTTTTTTTTTTGAGACGGAGTCTCGCTCTGTCGCCCACGCTGGATTGCAATGGCGCAATCTTGGCTTACTGCAAGCTCTGCCTCCTGGGTTCACGCCATTCTCTTGCCTCAGCCTCCCGAGTAGCTGGGACTACAGGCACCTGCCACCACACCTGGCTAATTTTTTTTATGTTTTAGGAGAGATGGGGTTTCACCATGTTAGCCAGGACGGTCTCAATCTCCTGACCTCATGATCTACTCGCCTCAGCCTCCCAAAGTGCTGGGATTACAGGTGTGAGCCACTGCACCCAGCCTCAGACTGATTTTTAAGGAGTCACTGTCTAGGAGAGGAAACAAGCATATAAATTTGTAATTACAGGCTGGGTGCAGTGGCTCACACCTATAATCCCAGCACTTTGGGATGCCGAGGCAGGTGGATCACTTGAGGTCAGGAGTTCGAGACCAGCCTGGCCAACATGGTGTCTCTACAAACATACAAAAAAAGAAAAAAATTAGCCAGGTTTGGTGGCACGTGCCTGTAACCCCAGCTACTCGGGAGGCTGAGGCATGAGAATCAGTTGAATCCTAGAGGCAGAGGCTGCAGTGAGCCGAGATTGCGCCACTGCACTCCAGCCTGGGCGACAGAGTGAGACTCCATCTCAAAAAAAAAAAAAAAAAAAAAATTGTAATTACAGTGGAATGTGACAAAAACAGTAATGAAAGTGGCCAAAGATACTAGGCAACACATGGGAAGACAGACACGGCTGTGGAGTCAGGGATTCCCTCCCTACATTGCAAGGCGCCACTGGGCCTTGAAGCAGGAGCGTAAGACAAGACAGGCAAGGGGTCAAGGACGGTGGGTGGAAGCAGAAGCAGCCCCTGGGGCAAAAGCCCCGGGTTTGACCAGAGCATAATGAGGCTGGGGGACTCTTAAGTTCAGCATGGCAGAAGCAGAAATTGCTGGAGGAGCGAGATGGGGATAAGGCTGGAGACAGAAGCCAGGCCACACGGCGGCATGTGGGAACTATTCTGAGGTGAGCCATCGGAAGGAGGAAGGCGAGGTGGGCTTACATCTGCATCTTAAGAGACTCATTCTGTGGCTTTGTGTAGGGAATAAACTGGAGGAAGCCAGAATGGAAACAGAGAATGCTGTGAAAAGCAGACGGAGGCAGCAGACGGGGGAGACAGGGGAGAGAGCTATTTAGGAGGCAGGATTGATAGGAACTGTTGATCGATGAATGATGTGGATAAAGGAGAGGGAGGCTTGAGTATCCCCCGGTGGCAGGACCAGAAGCCACCAGAAGCCAAATGTGGAAAACAGACAGTAAAGCAAGTGTGGGATGAGGGGAGTCAGCTCAGCACTGGTCAAGATGAGTTTGAGGGGCTGTTGCTGTTCGGATGGCGCAGTTGGCAGGGTAAGGAAGGGAAGGAAACTTCAGTGCTGGAGACTCTGAGAGCACGGGCTATGGGAATCCATCGGTGGAAATAAAAATGCCCAGTGAGCATCACTTTTTTTTTGGAGACACAGTCTAGCTCTGTTGCCCAGGCTAGAGTGCAGTGGCGTGATCTTGGCTCACTGCAACTTCCCCCTCCTGGGTTCAAGCAATTCTCCTGCCTCAGCCTCCCAAGTAGCTAGGATTACAGGTGTCTGCCACCATGCTTGGCTAGTTTTTATATTTTTAGTAGAGATGGGGTTTCACCATGTTGGCCAGGCTGGTCTCGAACTCCCGACCTCAGGTGATCCGCCTGCCTTGGCCTCTCAAAATGCTGGGATTACAGGCGTGAGCCACTGTGCCTGGCTGAGCATGATGTTTTCAAGGTGCATCTGTGCCATAGCGTGTATCAGTACTTCACTCTTTTTATGGCCAAATAATATTCCATTATATGGATAGACATTTTGTTGATGGACATTTGGGTGTCATTTTATTATTTTTAGTTGTACTAATTCAAATAATGTATGTTTACATCCTCCACATAAAAGAAGCAAATAATATAGATATCCATGAAGTCAAACGTTAAACCCCCTCATACTTCTCCTTCAGTTCTACTCTTCTCCCCAGAAGTGACTGCAGGTGACAATCTGCCCTGAATGTCTCTGGCCATATACATTAGATTTTTTCACATAACTTCCTAGTCAACTGTGGGTGCCATAGGGGATGGATCCTCCCTTGCCCGGGGTGATCTATGTGTCTTCTGGGTAAAGTGGGCACTGAATGTTCATATGCTCAATGGATCCCGGGGGAGTGTGGGGGAGTCCTGTAGAGAGACATTTCCTTATCTCTGAGCATCTGTGTTCAGGTGTGGACGGGACAGTGAGTGGCTGGGAGGAAGCCAGAATCAACAGCTCCAGCCCTCTGCGCTACAACCGCCAGATCGGGGAGTTTATAGTCACCCGGGCTGGGCTCTACTACCTGTACTGTCAGGTAAGCCCCGCCTGGTTGCATTGGTAACGCAGTAAGGGAGTGGCGAAGGGTTTGCCAGGAGAGTGGGGGACCAGCTACAAGGCTGGGAGGGTGAGTCGGGGTTTGGGCGGGATGGGATGCCTGCGTCACTGAGGAAATTGGAAATTGAGGCGAGGGCAGGCAGAGGCCTGGACTTGGCCTATTGTCCCCACCCCAGGTGCACTTTGACGAGGGGAAGGCTGTCTACCTGAAGCTGGACTTGCTGGTGGATGGCGTGCTGGCCCTGCGCTGCCTGGAGGAATTCTCAGCCACTGCAGCGAGTTCCCTCGGGCCCCAGCTTCGCCTCTGCCAGGTGTCTGGGCTGTTGGCTCTGCGGCCAGGGTCCTCCCTGCGAATCCGCACCCTCCCCTGGGCCCATCTCAAGGCTGCCCCCTTCCTCACCTACTTCGGACTCTTCCAGGTTCACTGAGGGGCCCTGGTCTCCCCGCAGTCGTCCCAGGCTGCCGGCTCCCCTTGGCAGCTATCTGGGCACCCCAGTCCCTTGTGCCCCACCCTCAGCTGCTCTTTGCTCCAGACCTGCCCCTCCCTCTAGAGGCTGCCTGGGCCTGTTCACATGTTTTCCATCCCACACAAATACAGTATTCCCACTCTTATCTTACAACGCCCCCCACCGCCCACTCTCCACCTCACTAGCTCCCCAATCCCTGACCCTTTGAGGCCCCCAGTGATCTCGACTCCCCCTGGCCACAGACCCCCAGGGCATTGTGTTCACTGTACTCTGTGGGCAAGGATGGGTCCACAAGACCCCACTTCAGGCACTGAGAGGGGCTGGACCTGGCGGCAGGAAGCCAAAGAGACTGGGCCTAGGCCAGGAGTTCCCAAATGTGAGGGGCGAGAAACAAGACAAGCTCCTCCCTTGAGAATTCCCTGTGGATTTTTAAAACAGATATTATTTTTATTATTATTGTGACAAAATGTTGATAAATGGATATTAAATAGAATAAGTCATAGTCTCTCTCTTTATTGGGGCTCAGGGGACACTCCTAAGGTAGATGGGGGCCATGGAAAGGGGGACGTTGCAGAGCCGCACAGCTGGAATTCCAGGATGATGTTCAGGCTTGGGAGCGGGGACCTCCATGCCTCCAACCCCCAGGTGGGAGCAGAGGTAGAAAGGCACACTGCCCAGGAAAAAATCAATCGTCCGCCCAAGGTACAGCAGAAGCGGCCTCCTTTCCCTAGGAGGCGGACTTCCTCCTCCGGGGGAATCCCTCCCTGGCTGGGAGGAGCAGGGGCCCTTCCTCTTGGTGGCCTCAGGACATTCAGCAGGTGCTGGCACAGGCCCTTGCTGGGAGGTGGGGTGGGCAGGAGCCAGCCTGGAGGAGGGGCTCAGAGTCAGCAAGCACACGGGAACCTGGAACCCTGTGTGCCGGGGAGGAATCCTGCAGTGGCCGGGGGGCTTGGGGCTGCTGCTTTGTCTCTTCGTCCAGAGCCTTATGTAAGAGCCTTTCTCGGGAAACAGGAAGTCCTGCTTGCCAAGTTCAGCACAGGGAGTAGTGCAGGCCTTATTCCAACACACCCGGCCCAGCCTTAACCCCAGAACTCAGCCAGTTTCTTGCTTCCGTGCCCTTGGTTCTCCTCCCCACCGAGCCCACCCTTCCTTTCCCACCTTCAGTTACCCCTAGTAAACTGCCCCAGCGATCTCTGCTGTGCCTGAGCCAGAGGGTCTTTCACCCTTGCCCTGACCCTGGCCACTGCCCAGCTTGGCCCCCCATCCTGCTCCTGGCACCATGCCCTCTAGCCAGCCAACCTTCCCTCCCCCAACCCTGGGGCCGCCCTAGGGTTCCTGCGCACTGGCTGTTCCTCCTGGGTGTCACTGGCAGCCCCGTCCTTCCTAGAGGGACTGGAACCTAATTCTCCTGAGGCTGAGGGAGGGTGGAGGGTCTCAAGGCAACATTGGCCCCACGACGGAGTGCCAGGAGCACTAACAGTACCCTTAGCTTGCTTTCCTCCTCCCTCCTTTTTATTCTCAAGTTCCTTTTTATTTCTCCTTGCGTAACAACCTTCTTCCCTTCTGCACCACTGCCCGTACCCCTACCCGCCCCGCCACCTCCTTGCTACCCCACTCTTGAAGCCACAGCTGTTGGCAAGGTCCCCAGCTCATGCCAGCCTCATCTCTTTTCTCGCTAGCCCCCAAAGGGCCTCCAGGCAACATGGGGGTTCCGGTCAGAGAGCCGGCACTCTCGGTTGCCCTCTGGTTGAGTTGGGGTGCAGCTCTGGGGGCTGTGGCTTGTGCCATGGCTCTGCTGACTCAACAGACAGAGCTGCAGAGCCTCAGGAGAGAGGTGAGCCGGCTGCAGAGGACAGGAGGGCCCTCCCAGAAGGGAGAAGGGTATCCCTGGCAGAGTCTCCCGGAGCAGGTGAGTGAGGGGAAGAGGGTGTCTGGGAGAGAAGGATGGTTAGCATGGGGGGGTCTCTGGGCCTCCTGGTCTGCAAAGTTTCAAGGGGGTACAAGAGAGGGTCTCCGGTTTGGAAGTCAGGGGCGCGGCCATTCCAGAAAAGGAAACTGTTAAAGGTTAATGCTTCTCATACCTAACAAATCCTGGAGGGCAGCCAGCACCAACACGCAGGGTTGCTGGGAAAAGGTGCATGAGAGATTTGAGGCATTTCGGGGGCAGGGGAGGGCTGGGAAGGAAGGCTGGCTGGGACTCTTGCATCTTAATCTAACCCTGACCCTCTTTCCACGAGCAGAGCTCCGATGCCCTGGAAGCCTGGGAGAATGGGGAGAGATCCCGGAAAAGGAGAGCAGTGCTCACCCAAAAACAGAAGAGTGAGGCTTCCAGGGTGCAGCAGGGGTGGGAGGTGTGCAGCAGCGTGGGGACTGTAAGCCCGAGTCAGGGTGAGGGTGGAGGCTGCCAACAGCACAACGGGGAAAAGTGGACATGGCTGAGATTCCCTCCTTCTCTCCTCAGCGCAGCACTCGGTCCTGCACCTGGTTCCCATTAACGCCACCTCCAAGGGTTAGCACTATTTTAAATAATGGCTTTGGGGAGGGGCAATAACCAGCAACTCTCGGGCTGGCACTTGGGCTCAAGGGGTTCTTATAGGTGAAAGGGGAAGAACCAAAAAGCATCTGAGTGCCAAGAAATCCTGACTGACACACTTCTCACCTCCAGATGACTCCGATGTGACCGAGGTGATGTGGCAACCAGCTCTTAGGCGTGGGAGAGGCCTACAGGCCCAAGGATATGGTGTCCGAATCCGGGATGCTGGAGTTTATCTGCTGTATAGCCAGGTAACCCCGCCACACTCTGAGCTTCACAGGGGGCCTCTTTGGCCCGATACTGAGGGTTCCTGACCCCTCTATTCATACCAAACCTAGCAGACCCTTCTTTCTTCCCTCGTTATCACTCCTGAGGCCTCCCAGAACTGAGCCAGGCCATCCTGTTTTCTTCAACACCTCCCTTCCCTGCCAGGTCCTGTTTCAAGACGTGACTTTCACCATGGGTCAGGTGGTGTCTCGAGAAGGCCAAGGAAAGCAAGAGATTTTATTCCGATGTATAAGAAGTATGCCCTCCCACCCGGACCGGGCCTACAACAGCTGCTATAGCGCAGGTGAGAGCCGTGTGGGCAGCCGAAAGCAGGACATCTCTGACAGGGGGTAGCAGTGCAGGGAGCTACCAATTGGAGGGAGGCTGGAAACCTAAACAGAGGCGGGCCTCTTCACTCTGAGGAGTGAAGTGCAGAATGCCTGGGTCCTTACAGGAGGTAGAGGAACGGTGGAGCTGGAAAGGCAGGGGGAAACAGGGCATCTGGATGGCTGTGCTTCACTGCGAATCTACTTTCTCTCTTTTCTCAGGTGTCTTCCATTTACACCAAGGGGATATTTTAAGTGTCATAATTCCCCGGGCAAGGGCGAAACTTAACCTCTCTCCACATGGAACCTTCCTGGGGTTTGTGAAACTGTGATTGTGTTATAAAAAGTGGCTCCCAGCTTGGAAGACCCGGGTGGGTACATACTGGAGACAGCCAAGAGCTGAGCATATAAAGGAGAGGGAATGTGCAGGAACACCGGCGTCTTCCTGGGTTTGGCTCCCGGTTCCTCACTTTTCCCTTTTCATTCCCACCCCCTAGACTTTGATTTTACGGATATCTTGCTTCTGTCCCCCATGGAGCTCCGAATTCTTGCCTGTGTGTAGATGAGGGGCGGGGGACGGGCGCCAGGCATTGTCCAGACCTGGTCGGGGATCACTGGAAGCATCCAGAACGGCACCACCATCTAGCGGCCGCTCGAGGGAAGCACCTGCCGGTTGGCCGAAGTCCACGAAGCCGCCCTCTGCTAGGGAAAACCCCTGGTTCTCCATGCCACACCTCTCTCCAGGTGCCCTCTGCCTCTTCACCCCACAAGATGCCTTATCCTACGTCATTCTCTCCAAATATCGGACCCCAGTTTCCATCACTATCTCCAAAGATGTATCTATTATGCGCCCGTCTACAGGGGGTGCCCGACGAGGACGGTGCCTTCGCAGTCAAATTACTCTTCGGGTCCCAAGGTTTGGCTTTCATGCGCTCCATTGCCCCGGCGTGACAGGCCATTCCAAGCCCTTCCGGGCTGGAACTGGTGTCGGGGGAGCCTCGGATGTATCGTACGCCCTGGTGTTGGTGTTGCCTCACTCCTCTGAGCTCTTCTTTCTGATCAAGCCCTGCTTAAAGTTAAATAAAAGAGAATGAATGATACCCCGGCTCCATTTCCCCCACTGCCTCGCCTCAGCCCGGTCCTCATACGGGGAACTCCCGCCCTCCTAGCTCTCCTGTGGCGCGCCCCGCGCCGGACCAAGGTACTGGGGGCGCCGCTAGGGTCAGGCCGGCGAGAGCGGAGAAGACAGAGCGCGGCGCAAAAGGGAAAGTGGCTGGAACATCACGCGCGGCCGGGAGGCAGAAGTGCGCAGGCGCAGCCCTGTGTAGCGCTGTGGGCGGGCCGGTCCCGTGGCGCCGGCGTCCCCGGGTAGGCGGGACTGGGCGCTTGGTGGCCGCGCCGGCGCTCTTCGCCGGGTGTGACGTACTAATTGTGCGCCGCCACTGCCGGTGGGCCCGGGGCTCGCGGGAGGGGAAGGAGGAGGAGGGGGGGAGAGTGGCGGCGGCGGTGGCGCTGGTGGTGGCGGTGGTGCTGGTGGTGGCGGTGGCGGTGGCGGAGGTGGAGGTGGAAGCTGAAGCCAGAGGCGGCGCGGTGGGGTGTTCGGCGGCGCGGCACGCGGCCCAGAAGCGTTGGAATCCTGAATTGAGACGGCTGCGCCTGAAGACAGCAGGAGTGGCGGGGCCGCCGCCGTCGCCGGAGAGATGAGCCGGGAAGCTTGAGGCCGGAGACGCCCGCCCTCGGGCCCGTCTGCCCGGCTTTCCCGCTCGCGGTGAGGACGCCCCCTCCCCTCCCCCCAGCCCTGCCTTGGCCTCTCCCATTCCTGGGCCTCGCTTCCACCCAACCGGGGCCCAGAGGCCCGTAAAGGGGCTTCTTAAGGCCCGTGTGCGCCCAGCCATCCAAGCCCGTGGGACCGGACTGGTGCCGGGTTGCGTTCTGGTCCCCGAGGCTGAAGTAGGAGGGGGCTGGCCCGGCCTGGCTCGTGCGCTCCGTTCTGTCCCAGCGCCTTGATTCGGTTCTTTAAGTTTCTTTCAAAGCGCTTCCCCGTTCATCAGCCTCTACCCCTGAACCGTAGCCCTGACATCCGCACCTGAGATGACCGCAGCCTTCCCACGCCCCCCGTTCATCCAGGGTGTTAGAGAACTGTCTCCCACTCCAGCCCACAGTTTCCACGGGCAAGTTGCATTCTCCTCAGGTACCACGGTTATCATGTCCCTGAGGAAAGAAATTGCCCTCATTGGGCCCTCAAAGGACAGCCCTGGTGGTATTAAAATAAAGACGTAGAACCAGGCATTGCTATTGGGTTTGGCCTGGGGATCTTAGAAATAAGATTTCTGAGGCCTGGTGCTTAGCCATTTTCCCTTGTCTCTGAACTGGGGAGAGATGATGGCACAGACCCTAAAGGGCCCCTTGTGGATCGCGTTAACTGGGAAGATCTTAAGTTAGGAGTTTTGCGTTTTTTCCGCTTTTCTTTATTTGCATCTGAATCCAGAGGAGGCATGGCCAGGAAGAGAGGCAGGATCTGCGCTGGCGTGATGCTTAGATTTTGATATTCTTGATCTTTGTTTTTCAGGGTACTGGAAGATGAAAGAGACTATACAAGGGACCGGGTCCTGGGGGCCTGAGCCTCCTGGACCCTGCATACCCCCAGCTTACTCAAGTCCCAGGCGGGAGCGTCTTCGTTGGCCCCCACCTCCCAAACCCCGACTCAAGTCAGGTGGAGGGTTTGGGCCAGATCCTGGGTCAGGGACCACAGTGCCAGCCAGACGCCTCCCGGTACCCCGACCCTCTTTTGATGCCTCAGCAAGTGAAGAGGAGGAAGAAGAGGAGGAGGAGGATGAAGATGAAGAGGAGGAAGTGGCAGCTTGGAGGCTGCCCCCCAGATGGAGTCAGCTGGGAACCTCCCAGCGGCCCCGCCCTTCCCGCCCCACTCATCGAAAAACCTGCTCACAGCGCCGCCGTCGAGCCATGAGAGCCTTCCGGATGCTGCTCTACTCAAAAAGCACCTCGCTGACATTCCACTGGAAGCTTTGGGGGCGCCACCGGGGCCGGCGGCGGGGCCTTGCACACCCCAAGAACCATCTTTCACCCCAGGAAGGGGGTGCGACGCCACAGGTGCCATCCCCCTGTTGTCGTTTTGACTCTCCCCGGGGGCCACCTCCACCCCGGCTGGGTCTGCTAGGTGCTCTCATGGCTGAGGATGGGGTGAGAGGGTCTCCACCAGTGCCCTCTGGGGCCCCCATGGAGGAAGATGGACTCAGGTGGACTCCAAAGTCTCCTCTGGACCCTGACTCGGGTAAGGTGGGAAAGGGGTGTGGGGTGGGGGTGGGGGGAAAGGGGTTAGGGAGGTATAAGAGCCTGGAGCACCAGGAGCCTGTTGCCATGGTGAGAGTTGGGCTTAAGGAAAGTAAGATGGCAGAGTGACAGCTCCAGAAGAGCTGCAAAATGTCTCCATTAAGCCCCACTTTGAGCAGAAAGTAAGCTTGGGAGTGAGCCTGGCTGTTTCCCAGTCAGAACTAGGAAACAGATTCCCTAAGTAGGTATTCTGTGGTCTTGAGCGCAGATGAGAAAGGGGAGCTGTGGTTTAGAAAAATCCTGTCCACGCGAAATCCCTCGTCGGCCTCTCAGTATAAGAACCCCTGTGTGTACATCTCCAGAGGGTACCACTCCCACAGTGGTGGGATGGGATCTCTCCCGGTAGTGGAGTACATCATCTTACAGTTGTGAAATAATATTTCCCTTTTGGAGAACTCCAGCCAAACAATTTCAGGCTCTCTACGTCTTTGTGACATATTCAAGTATTCATTGAGCCTTTACAATATGCTGGGTACTATGCTAGGTGTTTGGCATATAGTGGTGACAGATATCCCTGAAGTTTTTATGTCTTAATTGCTAATCCTTTTTCTTTCTTCTGTCTATGAGTAGGAACTCTCTCCGTCCCTGTAGAATCTCTTGGACATGTTTATCTCATGCTTATGGGGTCCCCGTTTCTTGGAGTGGGATTGACATTGGTGGATTCTGCTTCAGTGTATCCTTCTTGTGGTCTTCTTTGCGTGCATGAGTTAACTGTGTTCATCCCATTGTCCTTTCCCCCAGGCCAATCTCTCATGCCCATTCCATTTCCCCTGCCCTATAGGCCTCCTTTCATGTACTCTGCCCAACGGTTTTGGGGGACCATCTGGGCCAGAAGGGGAGCGCAGCTTGGCACCCCCTGATGCCAGCATCCTCATCAGCAATGTGTGCAGCATCGGGGACCATGTGGCCCAGGAGCTTTTTCAGGGCTCAGATTTGGGCATGGCAGAAGAGGCAGAGAGGCCTGGGGAGAAAGCCGGCCAGCACAGCCCCCTGCGAGAGGAGCATGTGACCTGCGTACAGAGTAAGGAGCCCTTGAGCAACTAGCCTCTCCCTCCACCGACTCCTAAAGTAGAGTCTGGAGGCCTTACCCCTCCTCTCTCCCTTTCCATCAGGCATCTTGGACGAATTCCTTCAAACGTATGGCAGCCTCATACCCCTCAGCACTGATGAGGTAGTGGAGAAATTGGAGGACATTTTCCAGCAGGAGTTTTCCACGCCTTCCAGGTGAGGCTTGAAAGCCCTCCTTCAAAGGAGGGCTGGGGCCTCAGGGACATAGAGAGAATACTGCTGCCTTTTAGGGCTGTACTTGGGGGAGGACGAAGCTAGAGCTGAAGGGGAGGACTCTGCAGGCAAGGTGCCGAGTCCTTGGAAGCTGATGGGAGAGTCTTTACTTAGGACCCTGACATGTTCTACTTGAGTAGTCATGTTCATCTTTCTGGGGAGTGGGCCTTTCGCAGGTCCTCGGAAGGACCCATCATGAGCCCAAAAAAGGGGGGTCATTAGAATTTGTATTCTAGGGAGTAGTAGGTATTTCTGTGTGCCCCAGCTGCATCAACTTGTGTGTGACTCCACCCTTCCACCCTTGACCTACTCAGGAAGGGCCTGGTGTTGCAGCTGATCCAGTCATACCAGCGGATGCCAGGCAATGCCATGGTGAGGGGCTTCCGAGTGGCCTATAAGCGGCATGTGCTGACCATGGATGACTTGGGGACCTTGTATGGACAGAACTGGCTCAATGACCAGGTGAGAAAGGGTAGAGAAACAGGCCTGAGAGGGGATTCAGGGAGCAGGGTGTCTGGGGCCCTCTGCATGGGGGAGCCCTGTACCCATGCCGCACCCTCCATGGCAAGCTGCCTCCCATCTTCTCCCCAGGTGATGAACATGTATGGAGACCTGGTCATGGACACAGTCCCTGAAAAGGTAGGCCCAACCAGATAGGTCAGTACCCAGAAGAACTTCTGCAGTTTTAAGCAGCTTTTTAAGCTCCTTTCATCCTTTTCATTTTACATAGAGAGGGTCTCTGTTTCAGGGAGAGAGGTGGTAGTGGTAATGTATTAATTTCAAATCTGTAATCTTGGCCGTGGATTTATCAGTTGTTTTCCTTTCTGCCAGTATTTAGTTTTTTTCCCTATGGCCAGCCCCAAGAATCGAGATGGGATCCTATTGTAAAACAAGGTTTAAAAAAAAACAAAAAAGGCCGCCAGGCATGGTGGCTGGTGCCTGTAATCCCAGCACTTTCGGAGGCTAAGGTGGGCAGATCACCTGAGGTTAGGAGTTTAAGACCAGACTGACCAACATGGAGAAACCCCGTCTCTACTAAAAATACAAAATTAGCTACAAAATTAGCTGGGCATGGTGGCGCATGCCTGTAATCCCAGTTACTCGGGAGGCTGAGGGAGGAGAATTGCTTGAACCTGGGAGGCGGAGGTTGCGGTGAGTCGAGCTCATGCCATTGCACTCATACCTGGGCAACAAGAGCAGAATTCTGTCTCCAAAAAAAAAAAGACAAAAAAAAAAAAAACAAGTTTGGGTGTAATGACTCATCCCTGTAATCCCAGCACTTTGGGAGGCCAAGGCAGATGGATCACCTGAGGTCAGGAGTTCGAGACCAGCCTGGCCAACATGGTGAAACCTTGTCTCTACTAAAAATATGAAAAAGTTAGCTGGGTGTAGTGGCAGGTGCCTGTAGTGCCAGCTAC
>NC_045449.1:7388342-7410463 GCF_002776525.5 Piliocolobus tephrosceles
AAAAAAAAAAAAAAAAAAAAAAAGGTATAGTGGTTTGGAGCAGGAAAGACCAGGCCTTTTTCGCTGCCCTCCGTCCCTCCTCCCCCCAAGACAATGCAAGACCGTGGTGTGGGTAAGAGGGGTTGGGGAGAGCCCACAGGAGCTTCAAGCCCTGGCCTCGGTTTCAGACATCTCCTGTCTGCTTACCCGTTTTTCTCTCCTCAGTCCCCTGCCTCAAGATTCTCCTCAGCAAAGGCCTGGGGCTGGGCATTGTGGCTGGCTCACTTCTCGGTATGTCTCTTTATCTTTCTTTCCTGCTGTTGGGTTGAGGTGGAGGTTCTGAGAGGCCGTTAACTGTGTGGGCGTTCATTCTGTAGCTGTTGTGTTGCATCCCAAAGAATGGAGGCTCCTCAGTCCTACTTTTCTCATCTTTCCCCTAGTAAAGCTGCCCCAGGTGTTTAAAATCCTGGGAGCCAAGAGTGCCGAAGGATTGAGTCTTCAGTCTGTAATGCTGGAGCTAGTGGCATTGACTGGGACCATGGTCTACAGCATCACTAACAACTTCCCATTCAGGTGAGGGGCCCACCCTTCCTCCCCAAGGGTAATACCCACAACTCTAATGGGGATTAAGGTGAGGGAGATTACAGGGCAGGAAAGTGGCCAGGCTGGGTGGCTCGTGCCTTTAACCCCAGCACTTTGGGAGGCCAAGGTGGGTGGATCACCTGAGGTCAGGAGTTCAAAACCAGCCTGGCCAACATGGTGAAACCCTGTCTCTATTAAAAATACAAAATTAGCCGGGTGTGGTGGTGGGCACCTGTAATGCCAGCTACTTGGGAGGCTGAGGCGGGAGAATCACTTGAACCTGGGAGACAGAGGTTGCAGTGAGCTGAGATTGTGCCACTGTACTCCAGCCTGTGCAAGATCGGGAGTTTTTTTTTGAAACTCTGTCTCAAAAAAAAAGGGATGAGGGGCCAGGAAAGTTTTAAGCCTTTTTAGAAACCTAATCGTCACCAGTGGAGGTGACCTTGAGAAGGGGTGAGCATCCCAAGAATGGCCACGATTGAGAATGAGCCAATCCCGTGTGGGGGCTGTTAGAGAAGTGTGATCAGAGCATGGTGTCCCTGGATGGATGGGCTATGGAGGCTTTCCCTGCCTCTTTCTAGGCCCGCCTTTCTTCCTCCCAACTCTTGACTCTGCAGCTCTTGGGGTGAAGCCTTATTCCTGATGCTCCAGACGATCACCATCTGCTTCCTGGTCATGCACTACAGAGGACAGACTGTGAAAGGTGCTGAGGACTTCCCTAAGAGCAGGCTGTGTGGTTCCTGGGAACCCTGCTGGGAACTCAGGCCTGGGAAAGCCACATGATGTTGGGAGATTGACAAGGATTCCTGTCTCCCCACCCCTAGGTGTCGCTTTCCTTGCTTGCTACGGCCTGGTCCTGCTGGTGCTTCTCTCACCTCTGACGCCCTTGACTGTAGTCACCCTGCTCCAGGCCTCCAATGTGCCTGCTGTGGTGGTGGGGAGGGTGGGTACCAGGAGCAAGGGACAAGATGTTGGGGGGCAGGGTGGAGGGGAAGAGTGGAAGGTCAACGTGTGGGGGTGTTGGACTTGGGGGAGTATGGGAGGAGCTCAGGTGACAGAGCCAAAGGTCTCAACTCCTCCCCTAGCTTCTCCAGGCAGCCACCAATTACCACAATGGGCACACAGGCCAGCTCTCAGCCGTCACAGTCTTCCTGCTGTTTGGGGGCTCCCTGGCCCGAATCTTCACTTCCATTCAGGTGGGTGCAACATCTTCTTTCTAGAAGGCACTAAAACCTCATCTTTCTTCTCCCAGCTAAGGGCCAAAGCTGCCCCGTCAGGATCCTTTGTCCATAAGGGAAGCTTTCTTGAGCTAAGCTGAAGGGTAACGCTGGCTCTGTCTCTTGCAACCAGGAAACTGGAGATCCCCTGATGGCTGGGACCTTTGTGGTCTCCTCTCTCTGCAACGGCCTCATCGCCGCCCAGCTGCTCTTCTACTGGAATGCAAGGCCTCCCCACAAGCAGAAAAAGGCGGAGTAGAGCCAGCTACTGGAGTCATTCCGTTTCCACTCATTCACCCAACCTCAGGGTTCTCCCCATCTGAGCCAGCCTGCTGGTGTGACTTACTCATCCTCCATTCCTTGCATTTGCAGACTTTCTGAGCCAGGGTTGGCTTTAGTGGAAACAAATGGTTGATGGATCCAGATCCTTAGAAAAGGAGAGGATGGGGGTAGAGTCTCCTAAGCCAAAATTTTGACATTTGAGTGCTTTTCTAACTCAGTCATTCAGCCAAGCCTCCTCCTCTAGCAGCAATTTCCAGCTGTTTAACACTATCCTGGGTAAATGTTTTACCCTGTCCTCCAGCCTCCCTGCTTCCCTTCTGGCCCTAGAAGATGGAGCCTGGAAGGCGGAGTGGAGGGGACTGGGGGGCTGTGGCTCCCTTCCTCCCTCAGCCCGGCTGGGACTGTCTCCCAGACCCCAGTGCTGAGGTGGGGGAAGGGGGACGGAGAATGACTCAGGCAGGGCCCCAGGGTGGGGTGAGGAGGTTCCTGCTCTGGCAGGTCTAGGCGGAAGGGAGTGGAGATGGGGCTGGTTCCTGCTGCAGTGAGGGGAACAGATGGGACAATAAAAACTGGAGACTCAGTTGAATAATACAAAACTGTGTTTAATACTACCAAAAATATAACTGTATGTTGTGCGGCTCTCCCTGGCTTTCGTGGGAGGACTGCAGGCGGGTCTGAACTGTAGTCCAACATGAGAAAGGATTGACAGCCTGGGGTAGGGGATGCTGCTGGATTAAAAAAGGAGGATGAGGCATGTCGGGTGAGGTCTGAGTCCATGAGAGTTAGAGGTGGGTTAGGGGCATGGGGGCACCAGAAAGGGGAGGACTGTATGGAGTGGGAGAGCCAGGGGGCAGGTAGTGGGTATAGGGGGGCAGCAGCTCCCCCTGAAGCCTAGGGTCACCCTGAGGGACGGCGCACGATGAGGGGGCCTCCAGTTTGCAGTGGGAAGAGCTGCAGAGAGAAACAAGAGGTTAGAGGGCACTTCCCTGGGTTGGAGATGAGTCTGACCAATTCTGGGCAGACAGGGTAGAGCTTGTCACCCACCCAGCCCTGGCTACCCAGCCCGCTGGGCGCAGCAGGCATGGAAGCCGACCCGGGGATAGAGAGCCCGGGGCCCTGTTGGGGCACGCTCGGGAGCGGGCGGGCTTGCGTGCTGCACGGCTGTTTTCCTCTTGGGGCTGGGGAGTCAGGCCAGCAAGGGCCAGAACGGGCTTGGCCTCTCCTTGCCCTGGGGGCTGGGAGAGGAAGCTGGGTCACACACAGGCCAGAAGCAGCGGGGAAACAGGGCATCTAACTAGGACACAATCGCATCCTGGGGTCCGTCACCAGGCCCTGCTGGGCCACCAACTTCAGACTGAGATGGAAACGCCCTCTGGGAGAACCCTGACCCGCCCCACCCTACACAGGCCCCGGAGGTACTGGGGCCTGTGCCCGCCACACCTTGGCCGAGAGTGGCCTCTGCTTGGGTGGGCTCCCGTCCTCCGGCATCCGCCCCCACCAAGGCTCCAGGAGAGGGGTCCATGGGCCCTCCGTCTTCAGCCCGCTTCCCAGGCACTCACCCATAGCTGCCGGGTAGGTAGGCTGTCGAGTAGTTGGGGGGTCTGTACCCAAAGCCTCTGCTAGGTTGGGTGGTCGCGTACCCCGGCCCCCAGATCACGCCGCCGCCGGCCAGGCTACCTCTTCCCTGTCCGCAGCGGGAAGGTCCGGCGCCCGAGCTCTTGGCCTTGCGCCGAGGCCGGTACTTGTAGTCGGGGTAGTCGCGCAGGTGCCGGGCGCGGAGCCGCTTGGCCTCCTCCACGAAGGGCCGCTTCTCGTCCTCGTCCAGCAGCTTCCACTGCGCGCCCAGGCGCTTGGAGATCTCAGAGTTGTGCATCTTGGGGTTCTGCTGCGCCATCTGGCGGCGCTGAGCGGAGCTCCACACCATGAACGCGTTCATGGGCCGCTTCACCTTCTCCAGGGGCAGCGTCCCGGGGGCCGCGGGGCTCCCAGCGCCCTCCCGCTCCTGGGGTCCCGAAGATGAAGACGCAGAAGCCGTGGGAGCAGGAGGCTCCAGGCTCCAGGTCTGGTCCTGTGAGGAGCCCGGTAGCGCCATGGGTTGGGAGAAGCCTTAAGGGGGCGTCCTGAATGCCCTCCCCTCAACGTGAAGCGTCGATCCTGAAAATGGAGGGGTCTTCCCAGTCTGGAGTCGTTGCCGAGGAACTTGGGTCCTTAAAAAGTATATTTTATCCCCAAGCCCAGAGCTTAAACTAGAGCCTTTGCTTCCAACCAGTTCGGCACACTTTGGGGAGAGTCGAATGCAAAATCCGCTGTCTGATGCCCCGGCACTGAAAAGGTGCTGCTCTGAGGCCTACCGACTGGGGGGACCCCCGGTCCCTGTCCCCGACCCGCAGCTGCGATCAGACCGACCTTCCGTGGAGGGGGTAAACCATAAACCGCTTTGTGGTCTCCGGAGTTCCCGCAGCTGCCGGGCTCGGATGACCCAGAACTCTCCCACCTGGGCTCAGCGTTTGTGGCAGGCGGGCCAGCCCTGGGAACCGCTTTTAAAGACTGACTCCGCCCCTGGCCCTCCCAGAAGCCTGCACCTCCTTAAGGGCGCCAACATCCGCTGCCCGTAGGTAAACCCAGGTGTCCTGTTTGTCCCAGCCCCCAACACCCTCAGGGTGCCACGCCCCCCCCAACCAAGACCTGATGTCAGGCCTTCCAGCCCGTTGCTGATTGCCTCCCCTCCCTGAGCACAGGCAATTTAAAGCCAATTCTTTCCACAATGGGATCAAGCACAGGCGGATCAAGTGCCCTCAGGGCCTGAGTTGTGCCGAGAGGAGCTTGGGAGCATCCCGGACCACCAACCCAAACCCTTTCCTGGCGCCTGTTGCTCCTCAAATCCCAGACCTGCCCCTGGGGCAAGAAAGGCCGAGGAGAGAGACCATTTTTGTTTCCTGAGTCATTCCAGCAGGTGCTTGGGCCGTGATTCAACCCCTTTCCCAAGTGAGAAAACTTAAGCCCTCCCAACTCCAGTCCCTAAACCTAGATTTCTCGACTGCCATTGAATTATGGCAAGTTTTACCTTCAGGCCCCCGGGGCCAGGGGGGGGGGGAAACCTAGGACAACTCCCCAGAGTTGAGAGGTCTGTGATGTGCATGCCGCATGAAAAGCCTGGAGCCAGAAGGCAGAACACCACCAAGAAGGCCGGGCCCCAGGCTCCAGAGGCTGCCGTCAGGGAACCCTGTTCCTCACTCTGCCCAACGGCCCAGCCCAAGCCCCAGGCCTCAGGTAATCGGATTAAGCAGCCTGCCTTGGCTCTCAGCTTCTAGCAGGAACAGCTCCAGCTCTGGGCAGCCCTGCCTAGCCTGTGCCGTGACTCAGGGTATAGGAGTGGCCCAACTCCCTCCATCAGCAAACTTGGGGGAGGGGAGAAGCAACAAGGCACAAGCCCCCCTCCTCTGGACCAGGAGGGAGAACCTGGGCCTGGGGAGTTTAGGAATGTCAGGAATTCCCAGAAGTAAGACCATCTTTGGGACAAGAGACAATGAGAAGTCAGGTGTGGAGGAACAGAAAACAAGAGCCAGGGGTCAGGGCAGGTCAGTCCTAGAGAAACAAATGGACCAAACTGGGGACAAAGGTGGCACAGGAGCCAGAGAGCCATTTGGATTTTTTTATTCTCTTTTTAAATACTGTACAGTGAAAAATAAATACGCCTTCTCATCCACCAGACAAGGTTGGTCCCCTCCCCCAGGGGACCTTGTCACCCCCCTTCATACACACCCCTGGTTCTACTCCAAAACCTTCCCCGTGCCTCCCACCCACTTATCTTACTATCCCCGTCTTCCACAGTGATGAGGCCCCAGAAATGGGGGGTACAGGATGGGAGGAGGGATAGCAGGGGAGGCCCCCTGAACGGTCAAATCTGGGTGGGTCAAGGAGCACCCCCCACCAACAGGTGGAGAATGGGGGTGTTCAGAGAGAGATTGGGGCATTAGAGGATAAAGGCACATCCAGTCTGATGGGGAAGGAGAGAGGCTCCCCTTACCCTGGGGGTAGGGTGGACAAGAGGGAGGGGGTATGACCCTGTTACACACCCCTCCACTAGCTCCTGGAGGTTGGGGGGTACCCAAGCTGCTGTGCCACCCCCCTCCCCCCTAGATAAGAGCAGCTCCAGCGCAGGTCAGTTGGGCCTGTGAGGGCCATGGTGTTGGGCAGCAAGCGAGATGGAGAAGGGAGGGGTGCAGGCTGGAGGTTTTATGAAACCCCATTCACCATACTACCCAACTCCAAGGGGGCAGAGAGCTCCCCATTCTCCGAGGGGCCCTTAGGAAGCTTGCTGACAGAGTCACCCTGAGGGGAAAGTGGGAAAGAAAACAGACAAGCAAGAAGCGGTGAGCAGAAATTCAGGTGGGAGACATTTCTACCATCCAAGCCCTCCTGGCATTTGGTGATCCAGAGGTTGGTTCCCTCATGATCCAGTCTCTCTTACTTGGGATCCACAAAATGTGAACCACACTTTCCTCTCTATCCTATTCAAAGTTTACACTAGTCTAAACTCCATCAGACACAGCTGCCTCTGCAATTCAGTAAGAGATTTCTTTGTGAAATTTGTTGTGCCCCCTGCCCCAGAGTAACAACAAAAAAGGGATGGGGTAAATCACATCTTGCCTGCTTACCTTCTGTCCTGAAAGAGAGTCCTCTGAGGGTTTAGTGCGTTCCAGGGGTGGCCGCTGGCGGCTCTGAGACTCTGCTCGTGAGATATAGTCAGCCACAGTCACTGGGGAAGGCAGGAGATTAAGACTTTCAGATGGAATTCTGGTAGCCAGCCCAAGACACCCACTGAACCCGAACCCCTGATTTTCACAGGGTAGGAAGCATCCCATTCTCTCAGTTCTGAGGAAGGATTCTGGTGTCCAGAGTTGGCTGACCTGGCTGGCGGTCTCCACTGATAGAACCATCAGTCCGATTACCACGGTTACGGCGGCGGCGGCTGCGATTACGACGTTGAGGTCTTGATTCATCTTCTGTAGGGCAGGAAAAATCCAGAGTCACACATCTAACCCCTCAGCCTTGATTCCTACCCATGTCTAACTTTCCAGACCCCAGGCACACCCTCACCCAGGCCATTCTCTGTCATGTTGGGCCCATCTGATTCCAGGCCTCCATCCATGACGGTCCTGTCTTCATCGGTGCGGCGGCGGCGGGAGCGACGGCGCCTGGCACTTGCTGGGGGGGGTTCCCCAGGTTCTGAATCAACCGGGGGCTCTGGTTCAGACGTGTCCAATAGGCTGTAGGGATTACTGTCTGGATCCTTCAGCACTGGTCAGAGGAAGAAGAGGAGAAGTTGGCATTCAGGTGCCCATCATCTTTTCTTTTGGCCCATATTCATGAACCCAGCTGTCTGGTACCTGAGCTAATAGATGAAGAATTATATCTCGAAGTGGGCCGGGGGGCAGGTGGGGGTCCCCTACCCCGGCCCCCAATCGGCCGCCTCCGGCTTTCTTCCCCTCGGGTTGGGGGATCCCTGTCGCCAGGCCCAGCTCGGTTGGGTTCCTCTCTCTTCTCTGACTCAGTCTCTGAAGCTGTAGACACATCTGAGCTGGGGCCTGAAGAACACAGTGGGATTTATTCACGGCCATTCATCCTACCCCAGGATCCATCACATCCCCCAAACTGGAAGAATTCTCCCTCTCACTCACAAGTCCCCCAGCCAATCAATCACTTCTTCATCATCTCCATCCCAGATTTCCCCAAACTTCCATCCAGACCTCTGCCTCTACCCACAAGCCCTGCCACTCCTTGCCTCCTGTTCCCAAGCTGTCTCACCATAGGCAGGACCGCCTGTCCTCCGGCCACGGCCACGGCCCCCATAGCTGCCCCCATAGGTTCGAGTCGCATGGAGGGAGGAGGAGGAGCTCTCATCAGTGCTATATCCAGCCTTGTCGCTGCCACCGCTGCCCCGCCCACTCCCAGGAGGGCGAAAGCCCAGCCCAATCTGCCGAAGCTGCTCATCAATTTGCAACCTCTCCAAGCGAAGCTGCTCTACCTCCTGGTTGGGTAAAAGACGGAAGAAGAAGCGAAAGGAGAAATAAGATCAGTGCCTTTCTTCATGCTTCTCCACCCTGACTGTCCCTCTATATCTAATCTCTTAGGAATGCAAGGAGAAGGAAGACACTGGCTAAACAAGGAAAATTCTGGGACCCAACCCTATAGCCCCAAATTTCCACAAATGTTTTCTGTTCTACATGGAGAGACAAACAGAGCACCAAAATTCCTGAGCTGACCCCCACAGCAGTCTTAGTTCGAACCCTTTCCACACCCAGCTCTGTCCTCTCCCAGCCTGGGTACCTGCAGGTAGGAAAGGTGATACTCCAGCAAAGCCTGGGCATTGCTGATGTTCTCTCGGGTGCCCACAAAAATGAAGGGAACCATTCCCTGGAGAGCAGAGAGCAGAAATGATGGATCAGAAAGGAAAATGAAATGGAAGGATTAACCCCACCCAGTGTCCTAGGGGAACCTGCCCAGTGGGATCATTCTGGGCTCTAAATCTACTAGGGTTAAACAAGTTTCCGTACTCCACCCTCTCAAATGACAATCCCAGCCCTCAGAGGACAATCCCGTTTACTTCTGGAAACCAATCTCTATGCCCACTTGCCCCGTACCCATACCTCCTCCCTGGGGTTCTTCTTGTCATTATCCCCTTCCACTCGAACCCTCACCACACCAGATTTATCCACAATCTCCTGGATCACTTTCCCATTCTTCCCAATCACTTTGCCTGGAATAAGTAAAGGAGGAATTAAGCCTTTTTTTTTTTAAGGAAATAAGAATAAAGCTGATAAACCATCTTCCAGCCGCATTTTCTTTATATGGATTCCATTTACTTCATTCTCCTGCTTCTAGGTTTCTGATGTGTTTTTACAGGACAAAATGTTACAATCCCTAGAAATTTATTCTTTCATTTTTATCACTCCCATTACAGACTGTTTCTCTGTCCTTGTGAAACTGATAAGTCCACAGGGAGGTGCCAATCCTGGATACAAGCTCAGAATCACTGTAGAGAATCTTGATTCTGATCTCTAACTGTATATACACGCCACCAACTCACCAACCAGGTTCCTGGGCACTTGCACTGAGTCCTCAGAAAACTCAAGGTAGCTTCGGGCCTGTCGGCAAGCCTCAGGAGTCTAAAGGAAGAACAGTGGGGAGTTGTTACTAAAACAGAAGACCAGCTGGGTGAGGTGGCTCATGCCTGTAATCCCAGCACTTTAGGAGGCTGAGGCAGGCGGATAACTTGAGGTCAGGAGTTCAAGACTAGCCTGGGCAATATGGTGAAATGCTATCTCTACTAAAAATACAAAAAATCAGCCAAGCATGGTGGCTCATGTCTGTAATCCCAGCTACTCAGGAGGCTGAAGCAGAAGAATTTCTTGAACCCAGGAGGTGGACATTGCAATAAGCTGAGATTATGCCACTACACTCCAGCCCGGGCAACAGAGTGAGTTAGACTCCGTCTCATAAAAAAATAAACAAACAAATAACTTAAAAAAAAAAAAAAAACAGAGGAACTTGGCCAGCCACAGTGGCTCACACCTGTAATCTCAACAGTTTGGGAGGCTAAGGGAGGACTCCTTGAGGCCAGGAGTTAATAACAGACAAGCTTGGGCAACAGAGATCTGGTCTATTTTTGTTATTTTTTGGTCTCACTCTATTGACTACGTTGCCCAGGTTGGTTCAGTGGCACCATCATGGTGTATTGCAGCCTCGACTTTCTAGGCTCAGGTGATCCTCCTGCCTCAGCCTCCCAAGTAGCCAAGTAGCTGGGGCCACAGATGCATGCCACCACACTCAGTTAACGTTTTTTTGTTTTTTGGTTTTCTTCGGGGGTAAAGACAGGGTCTCTCTATGTTGCCCAGGTTGGTCTCAAACTCCCAGGCTCAAGCAATCCTCCCCTCCATCTTCCCACTTCAGCCTCCCAAGTACCTGGGACTATACGTACGCACCACCACTTTCAGCTAATTTTTAAATTTTTGTAGAGATTGGGTCTCACTATATTGCACAGGCTGGTCTCAAACTCCTAGGCTCAAGTGATCCTCCCACTTCAACCTCCCAAGGTGCTGAGATTACAGGTATGAGCCACTGTGCCCAGCCTGAGGCTTATTTTCTACTTCAGCCTCTCTTCCCTCTATCCCCTAAGAGACCCAGAAGAAAGACATCCTTTGCTGACCTCCCCATAGATGCGGAAAGTGCAGGTCTCTTCACCCAACTCAATGGCAGTCACCCCAGGTACTTTTCGGGCCTGCTGGATGTTGGCACCGTGAGTCCCAATTGCCAGTCCCATCAGGTCCTCTCGCACTGTGAACTCCTCTTGGAAGGCTGCTGCCAACTGCTTGCTTGTCTGAAAGGAAAAGTCACTGTAGGAATCATGGTGGTAGAATCTCAGAACACAGTCCCAGGCACATGACCCTTAGCATAACTTAAATAAGGAAAACTATGTGATATTAATAGAAAGCTAGAACCACTCTGGAGTCTGCTGACCACCAGGACTTGTGTGGAAAGGTCAGGAACTTTTTGTTTTTCCTCTGAGATGGTGTTTCGCTCTGTCGCCCAGGCTGGAGTGCAGTGGCGCGATCTTGGCTCACTGCAACCTCCGCCTCTCAGAGTTCAAGTGATTCTCATGCCTCAGCCTCCTGAGTAGCTGCGACTACAGATGTCCACCACCACTCCTGGCTAATTTTCGTATTTTTAGTAGAGACAAGGTTTCACCATGTTGACTAGGCTGGTCTCAAACTCCTGACCTCAGGTGATCCACCCGTCTCAGCCTCCCAAAGTGCTGGGATTACCAGCGTGAGCTACCATGCCTGGCCAAGGTCAAGAACTTTTAATTCCACCCCTACCTTCCAAATACCAATGGTTTGTGGGGCAGGAAAGGTAAAGAGGGTAGAGTTTGGACTGAGACCCACCGAAGTTCTGGATTTGACCCTAAGAGTATCTATCCCTAACAGTATCTATCTGTGTGATCTTAAAACACACGCTGCCTCTTGTGTCATCTGCTAAGTGATTATATCCAACTTATCTTATTCTCAAGACTAGCAGGAGGATTAGACAAGGCTGGTGTGAAAGTACTTCTCACAAGGTACTTGCAAGTGTAAGGAACTCTTACCTTAACCAAACGGATATCAACTCATCCCCACATAAAACCCAACAACTTAAGTAAAAAGTGAGGGGTAGGCCGTGCACAGTGGCTCATGCCTATAATCCCAGCATTTCGGAAGGCTGAGGCGGGCAGATCACGAGGTCAGGAGATTGCATGGTGAAACCCCATCTCTATTAAAAATACAAAAATTGGCCGGGCGCGGTGGCTCAAGCCTGTAATCCCAGCACTTTGGGAGGCCGAGACGGGCGGATCACGAGGTCAGGAGATCGAGACCATCCTGGCTAACACGGTGAAACCCCGACTCTACTAAAAAATACAAAAAACGAGCCGGGCGAGGTGGCAGGCGCCTGTAGTCCCAGCTACTCCGGAGGCTGAGGCCGGAGAATGGCGTAAACCCAGGGGGCGGAGCTTGCAGTGAGCTGAGATCCGGCCACTGCACTCCAGCCTGGGCAACAGAGCAAGACTCCGTCTCAAAAAAAAAAAAGAAAAAAGAAAATACAAAAATTAGCTGGGCGTGGTGGGGTGCGCCTATAATCCCAGCTACTTGGGAGGCTGAGGCAGGAGAATCACTCGAATCAGGGAGTCAGAGGTTATAATGAGCCAAGATCATGCCACTGCACTCCAGCCTAGTGACAGAGCAAGACTCCATCTCAAAAAAAAAAAAAGTGAAGGGTTAAGAAAAACAGAAAACGTGCCTATAGAACACCAGGCTTTCACTTCATTTCTCAATCAGTCCTTAGAGGAACCCCTGGGTTCAGGGGCAGGAAGACAGAAAGGCTTTAGAAGAGTAAATCCCATGTTGTAAGCACCAAATAGAAATAATACCTGAAAGGAGATATTCCTTGATTGCAATACACTACTTCCCACTTCCAAGTTGGACAGGACTGAATTATAGCAAGGATTTACACCAGGCAAGAAGAGAAAGTTGGAAAAAGAAACTAAGTTGAGTGTTCAAAATCACTACATTAGGAAGGGAGAGGAAGTGATCTACAATGACTTATAAGAGTCTTCTAGATAAGCCTGCAGAACAGCTGGGTTTTCTTTTTTTTTTTTTCTTTTTATTTGGGGTCTGTCACCCAGGCTGGAGTGCAGTGATGTGATCTCTGCTCATTGCAACTTCTGTCTCCCTTTTTTTTTGTTTTTTTAGTGGAGAAAGGGTTTCACCATGCTGGCCAGGCTGGTCTTGAACTCTGGACCTCGTGATCTGCCCACGTCGGCCTTCCAAAGTGATGGGATTACAGGTGTGAGCCACCCCGCCCGGCCGCTTTCAGGTTTTTACAGAGGCTTCACTACTAGGCATGACTGATTAAATCACTGACCATCAGTGATTGCCTTAACCTTCAGCCCCTTTCCCCTCCCAGGAAGCTGGTGGGGGTGAGGCTGAACGTTCCAACCCTCTAATCATGAAGCCACCTAGAGGGGCTAGCCATGAATCAACTCATCAGCATACAAAACACACATCACTGGAGATTCCAAGGATTTTACAAGTGGAATGCCAGGAGCCTGGTCAGGAGACCAAATGTGTATCTCTTAGTATCACAGAGCCTGTCAGTCCTACTGGTTTTACTTGTAAAATGTATCCTACATAAAACTACTCTCTATCTCTTCCTTTAGCACTCCAGTTCAAGTTTCTCACCTGGACTTCTGTGCTCTGTTCCTGCTTCCGATCTTGCTCCCCTTTCAATCTATCATTGAAACAAGTTTAAAACAAGGCACTTGTGGCCGAGCACGGTGGCTCACGCCTGTAATTCTAGCACTTTGGGAGGCCAAGGCGGGTGGATCACGAAGTCAGGGGATCGAGACCATCCTGGCTAACACGGTGAAACCCCGTCTCTACTAAAAAAAAAAAAAATACAAAAAAATCAGCCGGGTGAGGTGGCCGGTGCCTGTAGTCCCAGCTTCTTGGGAGGCTGAGACAGGAGAATCAGTTGAACCCGGGAGGCGGAGCTTGCAGTGAGCCGAGATCACACCACTGCACTCCAGCCTGGGCGACAGAGCAAGACTTCATCTCCAAAAAAAAAAAGACAGAAGGCACTGTTAACTCAGTGGCTTCTCAGTATATGCACAATAAAATCCCCCTCAGCCTACCGTACATGTCTTACATGATCTACTTACTGTCTGACAAAATTTTGTATCAGTCTCCCTTTGCTCACTCTGCGCTAACTACACAGGTTGCAGTGAACTGAGATCGCACTACTGCACTCCTGCCTGGACAACAGAGCGAGACTCCATCTCAAAAAATTAAAAAATAAAATAAAATAGGCCAGTGCAATGGCTCATGCCTATAATCCCAGCACTCTGGGAGGCCAAGGCAAGTGGATCCCTTGAGGCCAGGGGTTCGTCACCAGCCTAGCCAACATGGTGAAACTCCGTCTCTACTAAAAATACTAAAATTAGGGTTGTGTATAGTGGCTTATGCCTGTAATCCCAATACTTTGGGAGGCCAAGGCAGGTGGATCACCTGTGGTCAGGAGTTCAAAACCAGCCTAGGCAACATGGTGAAACACCATCTCTACTAAAAAAACAAAAATTAGCCGGATGTGGGGGCACATGCCTGCTATCTGAGCTACTCAGGAGGCCGAGGCACAAGAATCACTTGAACCTAGGAGGCAGAGGTTGCAGGGAGCAGAGATTGCACCATTGCACTCCAGCCTGGGTAAAGGAGGGAAACTCTGTCTCAGAAAAAAAAAAAAAAGAAAGAAAGAATTAGCCAAGTATGGTGGCGTGCACCTCTAATCCCACCCACCCAAAGGCTGATGTGAGAGGATCACTTGATCCTGGGGCGTAGAGACTGCAGTGAGTTGAGATCCCCCCACTACATACACTCCAGCCTGGACAACAGACTGAGATTCCATCTCAAAACAAAAAACAAAAACAAAAAATAAAGTTTGTATCATCTGAAGGTAATGGTGAATTTTTCCTGCCAGTGCCCTGAGCAGGATCCCTGAAGAAGTCAAAGATTATCATGACCCAAAAATTGCACAGCCACAGAAAAAAGCCTCCCAAAAAGATCAATTCACTTGATAAATGGAAATGGGTATTCAAACACACACACCCTACTCACTTAGAATGTTATACTATCAAGGAAAGGGAATCTGACAATTATAGGATGTCAGAATTCAAAAAGATCTCATAGAAATACTCTAGTCAGGCTAGGCGTGGTGGCTCACACCTGTAATCCCAACACTTTGGGAGGCTGAGGTGGGTGGATCACTTGAGGTCCATAGTTCGAGATCGGCCTGGCCAACATGGTGAAACCCTATCTCTACTAAAAAAGACAAAAATTAGCCAGGTGTGATGGCACACACCTGTTATCCCAGCTACTCGGGAGGATGAGGCAGGAGAATTGCTTCAATCTGGGAGTTGGAGGTTGCAGTAAGCCAAGATAGTGCCATGCACTCCAGCCTGTGCGACAGAGACGCTATCTCAAAAAACAAACAAAAAAACAACAAAAAAAGAAATATCCTTTTTTTTTTTTTTTTTTTTTTGAGATGCAGTTTACTCTTGTTGCCCAGGCTGGAGTACAATGGTGTGATCTTGGCTCACTGCAACCTCTGCCTCCCAGGTTCAAGCGATTCTCCTGCCTCAGCCTCCCAAGTAGCTGGGACTACAGGCACCTGCCACCACACCTGGCTAATTTTTGTATTTTTAATAGAGATGGGGTTTCACCATGTTGGCCAGGCTGGTCTTGAACTCCCAACCTCAGGTGATCCGCCCTCCTCAGCCTCCCAAAGTGTCGGGATTACAGGTGTGGGCCACCGCGCCCAGCCATATCCTTTTTTTTTTTTTTTTGAGACAGAGTTTTACTCGTCACCCAGGCTGGAGTGCAATGGCGCTATCTTGGCTCACTGCAACCTCTACTTCCCAGATTCAAGTGATTCTCCTGCCTCAGTCTCCTGAGTAGCTGAAATTACAGGCGTGTGCCACCACGCCCACCTGATTTTTGTCTTTTTAGTAAAGATGGGGTTTCACCATGTTGACCAGCCTGGTCTCGACTCCCAATCTCAGGTGATCCGCTTGCGTCAGCCCCCCAAAGTACTGAAGTGCTGGGATTACAGGCGTGAGCCACCGCGCCCACCCTTAAAAAGAAATATTCTAGTATAGGCTGGGTGTGGTGGCTCACACCTGTAATCCCAGCACTTTGGGAGATACAGGCAGGTGGATCTCTTGAGTCTAGAAGATCAAGACCAGGGCCGGGCATAGTGGCTCATGTCTGTAATCCCAGCACTTTGGGAGGCCAAGGCAGGTGGATCATGAAGTCAGGAGTTTGAGACCAGCCTAGCCAACATAGTGAAACCCCGTCACTACTAAAAATGCAAAAATTAGCCGGGTGTGGTGGCACATACCTGTAGTCCCAGCTACTTGGGAGGCTGAGGCAGGAGAATTGCTTGAACCCGGAAGGCGGACGTTGCAGTGAGCTGAGACCAGGCCATTGCACTACAGCCTGGGTGATAAAGTGAGACTCCGTCTCAAAAAAAAAAAAACAAAAACGTTCAGCCCGGCATGGTGTCTCACGCCTGTGATCCCAGCACTTTGGGAGGCCGAGGCAGGTGGATCGCGAAGTCAGGAGATCGAGACCATCCTGGCTAACACAGTGAAACCCCATCTCTACTAAAAAAACATACAAAAAAATTAGCCGGGCATGGTGGCGGGTGCCTGTAGTCCCAGCTACTCGGGGAGCTGAGGCAGCAGAACGGCATGAACCCAGGAGGTGGAGCTTACAGTGAGCCGAGATCACACCACTGCACTCCAGCCTGGGCAACAGAGTGAGACCCTGTCTCAAAAAAAAAAACACAAAAATACGTTCAAGACCAGCCTGGGCAATATGGCAAAACCACATCTCTATTAAAAATACAAAAAATTGGCCAGGCACAGTGGCTCATGTAATCCCAGCACTTTGGGAGGTGGTAGATCACCTGAGGTCAGGAGTTCGACCCTGGCCAACATAGTGAAACCCCAACTCTACTAAAAATATAAAAACTAGCTGGACATGGTGGTGGGCACCTATAATCCCAGCTACTCGGGCGACTGAGGAGGGAGAACTGCTTGAACCCAGGAGGCAGAGGTTGCAGTGAGCCGAGATCACGCCACTGTACTCCAGCCTGAGCGACACAGCAAGATTACATTTCAAAAAAATATATATATTAGGCTGGGTACAGTGGCCCACGCCTGTAATCCCAGCACTTTGGGAGGCTGAGGCAGGTGGATCACCTGAGGTCAGGAGTTCAAGACCAGCCTGGCCAACATGGTGAAACCTCATCTCTACTAAAAATAAAAATATTAGCTGGGTGTGGTGGTAGGCGCCAGTAATCCCAGCTACTTGGGAGGCTGAGGCAGGAGAATTGCTAGAATCTGGGAGGTGGAGGTTGCAGTGAGCCAAGACTGCACCACTCTATTCCAGCCTGGGCAACAGAGCAAGACTCCATCCAAAAAAAAAAATTAGTTGAGCATTGTGGCATACGCAAGTAATTCCAGCTACTGAGGAGGGTGAGGTAGGAGAAACACCAGAACCTGGGGAGTCAAGGCTGCAGTGAGCCATGTTACTCCAACCTGGGCAATGGGAGTGAGACCCTGTCTCAAAAAAGAAAAGAAAAGAAAAAACGAGGCTAGGCACAGTGGCTCACGCCTGCAATGCCAGCACTTTGGGAGACTGAGTTAGGCAGATCATCTGAGGTCAGGAGTTCGAGACCAGCCTGGTCAACATGGTGAAACCCTGTCTCCCCTAAAAAACACAAAAATTAGCCAGGCACAGTGGTACATGCCTGTAACCTCAGCTACTCAGGAGGCTGAGGCAGCAGAATGGCTTGAACCAAGGAGGTGAAGGCTGCAGTGAGCCGAACTCGTGCCATTGCACTCCAGCCTGGGCAACTTGAGAGAAACTCCCTCTTGAAAAAAAACCAAAAAAGAATAAAAGAAATGTTCTAGTTTACCTATTAAGTTGTGAGAATGAACAAACAGAAAAAATATTTTAAATATAAAATTTAAAAAAAGAAACACTCTAGCCTACCGACCTCACTGGCACAGATGAAGATAAATCTCAGCGTAATGAAATTATTTGCCAAAAGACAATTATTTGACAAGACTTAGCATTCCAAGTCCAGTGGTATGCCCAGTGTCCAAATGGTTCTCAAATATATCCTGCAAAGTAGTTTGGTTTCCACAGGTGATTTGGGGGTGTTGGTGGAGGTAAGAGCCATGTCCACTTTCCACTTTCAGACAGAGCTGCTCTGACTGATTATTTTATGCACTGTGGTTCCAAGTAACATTTAATTTCATCAAAAAGGATGCCATCGGTTAGGTGTGGTGGCTCACGCCTGTAATCCCAGCACTTTGGGAGGCTGAGGTGGGTGGATCACATGAGGTCAGGAGTTCAAGACCAGCTTGGACAACATGGCAAAATCCCATCTCCACTAATCATACAAAACTTAGCCAGGTGTGGTGGCGCACGCCTGTAATCCCAGCTACTCAGAAGGCTGAGGCATGAGAATTGCTTAAACACAGGAGATGGGGGTTGCAGTGAGCAGAGATCGTGTCACTGCACTCCAGCCTAGGCGACAGAGCGAGACTCTGTCTCAAAAAAATTTTAAAAAATTGGTGAAAAGAAATTTGAAAATAATTGCACTATAACATGATAGAGCTCTGTCATCTGGAGGAGTCTGAGATAAAATAATAGCTGAACCAGGTTTAATTGCCCAGAAAAAGCCTTAGTCTTTGTTCTGTAAACACAAGAGCATGGATGGAGGACAGGGTAGGAAGGGAGGAAGGCAATACCTTCAGCAGGAGGAAAAGGAGCTAAAAGTTACCTCTAGGTGCTTGGTAGCTTCTTCATTGCGGGACATAAGTAGCAGTTTGGTGCGCAGGCTTCGGAAATGCATATCACCCAGCAGAGATGCTCGCTTCACAGGGGCTTCTGTGGTTGACTGCGAGAAAACCAGTGGGAAAGTCATTAAAACTGGCTTGGAATAAACACTGAGGGAGAGCCAGGGACTAGAAATCAGCATGCCTAAATCCCGGGAAAAGGGTTGAGAAATGAAGCTAGCAGGCTGGGCGCGGTGGCTCATGCCTGTAATCCCAGCACTTTGGGAGGCTGAGGGAGGCGGATCACGAGGTCAGGAGTTCAAGACCAGACTGGCCAACAGGGTGAGACCCTGTATCTACTAAAAATACAAAAATTAGCCAGGCGTGGTGGTGCATGCCTATAATTCCAGCTACTCCAGAAGCTGAGGCAGTAGAATCTCTTGAACCCGGGAGTCGGAGGTTGCAGTGAGTTGAGACTGTGCCACTGCATTCTAGCCTGGTGACAGAGCAATACTCCGTCTTAAAAAAAAAAAAAAAAAAAGAAATGATGCTAGAAAGGAGGAGACTCACTGTCAGTCCCACAAAGGCTGACTATCCGGGTACTGAAGGACAATGGTTTAGAGAGAGAGCAAAGAGCAAGCATACGGTGAGAGCTACATACTCTATTACTGAAAGTCCAAGTATCAAGAGAGGGTCTCCAACCCAGATGGCAACATGATTATCAGGTTTAAAAAAAAAGGTCAGAGGCCGGGCATGGTAGCTCACGCCTGTAATCCCAGCACTTTGAGAGGCTGAGGTGGGCGGATCATGAGGTCAGGAGTTCAAGACTAGCCTGACCAATATGGTGAAACCTTGTTTCTACTAAAAATACAAAAATTAGCTGGGCATGTCGGGTGCGGTGGCTTATGCCTGTAATCCAAGAACTTGGGAGGCCGAGACGGGTGGATCACAAGATCAGGAGTTCAAGACCAGCCTGGCCAAGATGGTGAAACCCTGTCTCTACTAAAAATACAAAAAAAAATTAGCCGGACGAGGTGGCAGGTGCCTGTGATCCCAGCTACTCAGGAGGCTGAGGCAGGAGAATCGCTTCAACTCAGAGGGCGGAGGTTGCAGTGAGCCAAGATCACACCACTGCACTCCAGCCTGGGCGACAGAGTGAGATTCCATCTCAAAAAAAAAAAAAAAAAAATTAGCCAGGTGTGGTGATGCACACCTGTAATCCCAGCTACTTGGGAGACTGAGGCAGGAGAATTGCTTGAACCCGGGAGGCGGAGGTTGCAGTGAGCTGAGATTGTGCCATTGTTCTCCAGCCTGGCCAACAAGAGTGAGACTCCGTTTCAAAAAAAAGAAAAAAAAAGGTAGGGCTACCTCGGCCTGTAGGAGTCAGGAGCAACACAGTCCTCTCTGACAAATAAATATAAGCACATTTAAGCCCTTTCCTTTCTGCAAAGGGGTTAAAAAGGGAAAAAGAAAAAATGTTCAAAGGGCTTATGTGAAATTCAGGCAGAATAAACTCACCAGAATGAAGAGCTCACTGTTTGTGATGTTGAGAAAGATGCAGTTGGCTCCCAGGGCTTTCTTGAACTCTTTATGGACGTTTTCATTGGAGCAGCTGCAGAGGAGAAAAGTACTCAGAGGGCAGAATACAGAGAGTACAGTGAAGGGCTCTGGGGAGGCCGGGCATGGTGGTTTGCACCTGTAATCCTAGCACTCTGGGAGGCTAGGGCAAGATGATCACTTGAGGTCAGGAGTTCAAGATTAGCATGGGCAACATAGTGAGACCCTGTCTCTATTAAAAAAAAAAAAAAAATCAGAGGAGCAGGGCTGAGTGCATAAGAAAAGAAGAGGGACCACAGTTAAAGAACAAGGATGGGAAAATAAAAGGAGTGTCTTCTTAGCAAGAAGGGCTCTAGAGGGCCAGGGGAACAACAGAGAAAACTGCAAAGTGGGAGTGATGCCTGGAAGAAATAAAGCCAGAGATTAGGGCTGTAAAGAGGGCCCTCATTCCCACCATCCTTAACACTCACGCTTCTCTCAGATCCTCGGGCACAGCCATGGTAACCTTGAAGAAGCTGCCTTTGGTTGCAAGGGGATTGGGATTAACTGGCCGAAGTCGCTCCAGGGTAACAATTTCATTGTAGGTGGCATCACAGGCAGCATATTCAATAACATAGAACTGGCATATGGTAAAAAAGGAGAAGTTGTGGATGACCTGAGCAACTTTCTAAGAATAAAATATTTGTTTCAGTAGTTCTCCAAAGGCATTCCCAGTCACTCACATCTCCCTTCATCATCCGCACCCGGGCCAGCCACCAGCCACAAGGTTCCTGTTCATTGGCTCGAGAATAAACCTAAAGAAAAGTAGAGAATCAAAGAGATATTGAAGACCACCCAAAAGTATCAAGAAAGGGATGAGGAGGCCAGGCATGGTGGGGCTCACATCCGTAATCTCAGTGCTTTGGGAGGCTGAGGCAAAAGGAATGCTTATGCCCAGGAGTTCAAGACCAGCTTAGGCAACGTAAACAATAGAATAACCATTAAGATATTTGGGGTTACTGGACACAGTGGCTCACGCCTATAATCCCAGCACTTTGGGAGGCCAAGGTAGGAGGATCTCTTGAGCACAGGAGTTCTCAAGAATGGTCTGGGCAACGGCAACATAGTGAGACCCCATCTCCACCAAAAAAAAAAAAACAAAAAAACAAGAGGCCAAGCATAGTGGCTTACGCCCATAATCCCAGCACTTTGGCTGAGGTGGGCTGATCACCTGAGGTCAGGAGTTCAAGACCAGCCTGGCTAAAATAGTAGAACCCCACCTCTACTAAAAATACAAAAATTAGCCAGGTGTGGTGGCACATGCCTGTACTTCCAGCTACTCAAGAGGCTGAGGCAAGAGAATCACTTGAACCTAGGAGGCAGAGGTTGCAGTGAGCTGAGATCATAGCACTGTACTCCAGCCTAGGTGATAGAGCAAGACACTGTCCCAAAAAGAAAACAAAAAAGAGGCAGTTGTGGTGGTGCACTCCTGCAGTCCTAACTACTCAGGAGGCCAAGATGAGAGGATCACTTGAGCCTGGGAGGTTGAGCCTGAGCAGTGAGCAGTGGGCTATGATTGCACCAATGCACTTCAGCACGGGCAACAGAATGAAAACTTGTCTCAAAAAAAAAAAAAAACCCAACAAGATATTTGGGATGGCCAGGCGTGGTGGTTCACGCCTGTAATCCCAGCACCTTGGGAGGCCAACGCAGGCAGATCACAAGGTCAGGAGTTCAAGACCAGCCTGGCCAACAGAGTGAAACCCCATCTCTACTAAAAACACAAAAATTGGCCAGGCGCGGTGGCTCACGCCTGTAATCCCACCACTTTGGGAGGCTGAGGCGGGTGGATCATGAGGTCAGGAGATCGAGACCATCCTGGCTAACAAGGTGAAACCCTGTCTCCACTAAAAATACCAAAAAAAATTAGCTGGGCGTGGTGGAGGGCGCCTGTAGTCCCAGCTACTCGGGAGGCTGAAGCGGGAGAATGGCGTGAACCCAGGAGGCGGAGTTTGCAGTGAGCCCAGATTGCTCCACTGCACTCCAGCCTGGGCGACAAAGCGAGACTCCATCTCAAAAAAAATCAAAAAACAAAAATACAAAAATTAGCCGGCCTGGCCAGGCACAGTGGCTCAAACCTGTAATCCCAGCACTTTGGGAGGCCGAGACGGGCGGATCACAAAGTCACAAGATCAAGACCATCCTGGCTAACATGGTGAAACCCCATCTCTACTAAAAAATACAAAAAACTAGCCGGGCGAGGTGGCGGGTACCTGTAGTCTCAGCTACTCGGGGGGCTGAGGCAGGAGAATAGCGTGAACCCAGGAGGCGGAGCTTGCAGTGAGCTGAGATCAGGCCACTGCACTCCAGCCTGGGCGACAGAGCGAGACTCTGTCTCAAAAAAAAAAACAAATGAGCTGGCCTGGTGGCGTGAGCCTGTAATCCCAGCTACTCGGGAGGCTGAGGCAGGAGAATCACTTGAACCTGGGAGGTGGAGGTTGCAGTGAGCCGTAATCGTGCCACTGCACTCCAGCTTGAGCAACAGAGTGAGACTTTGTCTCAAAAAGAAAAAAAAAAAAACATATTTG
>NC_045449.1:7410563-7415253 GCF_002776525.5 Piliocolobus tephrosceles
GATCTCAGCTCACTGCAAGCTCCGCCTCCCGGGTTTACGCCATTCTCTTGCCTCAGCCTCCCGAGTAGCTGGGACTACAGGCGCCCACCGCCTCGCCCGGCTAGTTTTTTGTATTTTTTAGTAGAGACGGGGTTTCACGGTGTTAGCCAGGATGGTCTCGATCTCCTGACCTCGTGATCCACCCGTCTCGGCCTCCCAAAGTGCTGGGATTACAGGCTTGAGCCACCATGCCCGGCCTCTTTGTTTTTTTTTGAGACGAAGTTTTGCTCTTGGTGCTCAGGCTGGAGTGTAATGGCGTAATCTCAGCTCACTGCAACCTTCACTTCCCAGTTTTAAGCGATTCTCCTCCCTCAGCCCACCAAGTAGCTGGGATTACAGGCGCCCGCCACCACGCCCAGCTAGTTTCTTGTATTTTTAGTAGAGATGGGGTTTCACCATATTGGCCAGGCTGGTCTTGAACTCCCAACCTCAGGTGATCTGCCCCCCTTGGTCTCCAAAAGTGCTGGCATTTCAGGTGTGAGCCACTGCATCCAGCCTGGGATGCATCTTAAACCAAGGATACAGGAAACCAGAGGAAGGAATTAATTAAGAATCAGAGGATGGCAGGGCATAGTGGCTCATCACTGTAATCCCAGCACTTTGGGAGGCCGAGGTGGGTGGATAACCCGAGGTCAGAAGTTCAAGACTAGCCTGGCCAACATGGTAAAACCTCGTCTCTGCAAAAATACAAAAATTAGCCGGGCATGATGGTGAGTGCCTGTAATCCCAGCTACTTGGGAGGCTGAGGTGGAAGAATTGCTTGAAACCGAGAGGCGGAGGTTGTAGTAAGCCGAGATCACACCACTGCACTCCAGCCTGGGCAACAGAGCAAGACTCCATCTCAAAAAAAAAAAAAAAAAAAATGAGAGCACACTGGATTTTAGATGCTGTTACCACAAATGGAAGGCAAATCCCCTGAAACTGGGGATGTCCCTGAGAGTTTGGCTGATCATAACAGTGATGAAAGGGGAACTGCTGTATTTTACATTTCCACAGGCATGTAGCCTATGGAAATGGCTTAGTGGCTGGATATGGCTTAGTTGGGGAGGAAGGAATATGAATCAACCAGAGAAAAGCCTAGAATCCTGGGAAAAAGTGACATTTAGAAAGGGTGTACTCCACAGCCCTTACCTCCACTTCATCCCCTTCTGTGATCTCCTTATTATAATCAGCTGGAGGTGGTAGTCGGACATCTCCAAAAGGAATTTGTCTCTCACTCTGCCAGCTGTAAGAGAAACAAGAACATGAAAAAGCTACTCTGACTGATATGGTTGCCCATTTATTTACAATAGGGTTATTGCCTCAGCTGGGCGATTCCCACTTATCTGGAAAATTAGAGGCTAACCCCCAGGCCCTGCTCCATAGTGGTGCCATCCATCTCTTTCTAGACTCTAAATACTGGGCCAAACGCCCCCACCCTCACCAAATTCTCAGCCCTTTCCTCTCCTGGGATCCATGTAAGTTTCCCACCCAAACCCTCAGCTCTCCCCACCTATTACATGCCTCATAGGACTCAGCCGCCCCCTCTTCTCCACTCTCCTTCTAGGACCTAGTATGCTGGATTCTCTATTCCCAAGGTCTTACTTGTTTTCAAAGAAGATGGTGACAGAGTCTTCATGGACATCCTTCACAAAGCCCTAGAACGGATTTTAGAAAAAAGTAAAAAATGTAAAATGACCTTTTACTTCCACCTCAGCCACCAAGGGAATAGAGACACCACAAACCCTTAAACTTAAGTTTTAGATACAGACACAAGTGGTGTAATGAGAGAACCTGAAAGGCTGCACTGGGGAAAGAATATGGGCAGTCAGACAGAGAAAGGAAATTATATTGTCATGGAGAAGTGTATGTACCACCTGCATCAGAACAGCCTGGAAACCAGTGATCTACTCAGGCTCCCACAGGGGCCTCCCTATCTGTCTGCCTCCTGTTGTGCTGAGCAGCCTGCCAGAGTTCAATTAAAATACCAACAACATTCAGCAAGGCTAAGAATATCCCATGAGACAGTGTGAGGCTGTCCTGGAACACCTAGAGGACATGAGGATCTGTCAAGAGAGAGAAGGGCCTACCTCCGCAATACAGCAAGAGATCTGAGCAGACTCGCTGCCCTGATGCATGGGTCCTAAAACAATAATCAGAACACTAGACAAGTTCAAAATTGTGATGAACACAATTTACAGAAGGAAAAATTAAGACTTAAAATACATCAGAAAAGGCCGGGCGCGGTGGCTCAAGCCTGTAATCCCAGCACTTTGGGAGGCCGAGACGGGCGGATCACGAGGTCAGGAGATCGAGACCATCCTGGCTAACACGGTGAAACCCCGTCTCTACTAAAAATACAAAAACTAGCTGGGCGAGGTGGCGGGCGCCTGTAGTCTCAGCTACTGGGGAGGCTGAGGCAGGAGAATGGCGTAAACCCGGGAGGCAGAGCTTGCAGTGAGCTGAGATCCGGCCACTGCACTCCAGTCCCGGCGACAGAGCAAGACTCCGCCTCAAAAAAAAAAAAAAAAAATCAGAGTTTCGTAATACTAGAATTTAATCTAGAATGACACTGAAAATTTATAAAGGATAACAAAATTTATGGAAGACTCCAAACTTGATATTATGACAAGAGGAACAGGGATGACTGAACAGCTGATCCATCTCCTGTGGTCTATGTCCTCACTAAGGAGGCCAAAGCCATACGTTCACCCCTGCGCTCCCAATTTTTCTACCTTCTCCCTATTTGTCACATACAATTAGAGATTTCTAATTTTGAAAAAGGTCTAGCTTATGAATTTATTATTTTATCAACTGTGCTTTTGGTTTCATATCTAAGAAATCTTTGCCCAGGCTAGGCACAGTGGCTCACACCTATAATCCCAGCACTTTGGGAGGACGAGGCAGGCAGATCATCTGAGGTCAGGAGTTCGAGACCAGCCTGGCCAACATGGTGAAACCCCATCTCTACTAAAAATACAAAACTTAGCCAGGCATGGTAGTGCATGACTGTAATCCCAGCTACTTGGGAGGCTGAGGAAAGAGAATCACCTGAACCTGAGAGTCAGAGGTTGCAGTGAACCAAGATCGTGCCATTGCACTCCAGCCTGAGCGACAAGAGCAAAACTCCATCTCAAAAAAAAGAAAAAAGAGAAAGAAATCTTTGCCTAATCCAAGGCCACAAACATTTTTCTCTTATGTCTTCTTAAACTTTTAGTTTTTTGTTTTACATTTACATCTATACTCCTTTATTTTTAGACAGAGTCTCGCTCTGTCACCCAGGCTGGAGTGCAATGGCACAATCTCGTGGCCCACTGCAACATCCACCCGCCCAGGTTCAAGCAATTCTCCTGACTCAGCCTCTTGAGTAGCTGAGGTTACAGGCAACTGCCACCATACCAGGCTAATTTTTCATATTTTTAGTAGAGATGGGGTTTTACCATGTTGGCCAGGCTGGTCTCGAACTCCTGACCTCAGTTGATCCACCCGCCTCGGCCTCCCAAAGCTGGGATTACAGGTGTGAGCCACTGTGCCCAGCCCTATAATCCATTTTGAATTAAGTTTTATATATAAGATGAGGTATTGATCAATGTTTTTAAAATTTTTTAATTTTTATTTATTTTTTTTGAGACAGAGTTTCGCTCTTGTTGCCCAGGCTGGAATGCAATGGTGCAACTTTGGCTCACCGCAACCTCCGCCTCCCAGGTTCAAGCAATTCTGCCTCAGCCTCCCAAGTAGCTGGGATTACAGGCATGTGCCACCAAGCTTGGCTAATTTTGTATTTTTAGTAGAGAGAGGGTTTCTCCACGTTGGTCAGATTGGTCTCAAACTCCTGACCTCTGGTGATCCACCCGCCTCAGCCTTCCAAAGTGCTGGGATTACAGGTATGAACCATTGTGCCTGGCCTCTTTTTTTAAAACATATTTTTATTTATTTATTTATTTATTTATTTATTTATTTATTTATTTTTGAGACAGAGTCTCGCTGTGTCGCCCAGGCTGGAGTGCAGTGGCCAGATCTCAGCTCACTGCAAGCTCCGCCTCCCAGGTTTACGCCACTCTCCTGCCTCAGCCTCCCGAGTAGCTGGGACTACAGGCGTCCGCCACCTCGCCCTGCTAGTTTTTTGTATTTTTTAGTAAAGACAGGGTTTCACCGTGTTAGCCAGGATGGTCTTGATCTCCTGACCTCGTGATCCGCCCATCTTGGCCTCCCAAAGTGCTGAGCTTACAGGCTTGAGCCTAAAACATATTTTTAAATTAAAAAAAATATTTTTAATAGAGACAGGGTTTCGCTGTGTTGCCCAGGCTGGTCTTAAACTCCTGGACTCAAGCAACACACCCGCCTTAGCCTCCAAGAATGTTGGAATTACAGGCATGACCACTGTGCCCAGCCCATTTTTTACCTACAGATATCTTGTTCCAGCACTGTTTGTTGAAAAGACAAACAGTTCTTTCTGGCCGGGGGTGGTAGCTCACACCTGTAATCCCAACACTGGGAGGCCAAGGCTGACAGATCAGCTGAGGCCAGGAGTTCGAGACTAGTCTGGCCAATATGGCAAAACCCCATAGCTGCTGCTACTGCTACTACTACTACTACTACTACTACTACTACTACTACTACTACTACTACTACTGCTACTACTGCTACTACTGCTACTACTGCTACTACTGCT
>NC_045449.1:7415263-7416004 GCF_002776525.5 Piliocolobus tephrosceles
CTGCTACTACTGCTACTACTGCTACTACTGCTACTACTGCTACTACTAATATATAAATTAGCCAGGTGTGGTGGCACATGGCTGTAATCTCAGCTATTCAGGGTGGCTGAGGGATGAAAATCACCTGAAGCCAGGAGGCAGAGGCTGAAGTCAGTCAAGATCATGCCATCACACTGCAGCATAGACAACAGAGCAAAACTCTGCCTTTAAAAAAAAAAAGAAAAGAAGAAAAGACTATCCTTTCTCAGCTGAATTGAACTACCTTTTCATTTCTGTCAAAAATCAGGAAGCGCAATTTAATGTATAATGACAGAAAGAAGATTGGTAGTTGACGGAGGACTTTTGGGAGTGACAGAAATGTTCATTCTTTTGATTGCAGTGATGGTTTCAGTTATATATATGTCAAAACTTAACAAATGGCACACTTCAAATATGTCCACCTTGTTGTATGTCAATTTCACCTCAATAAACATGTTTTTTTAAAAAATTAGAGAGCCTGGACAACACAGGGAGAACCCATCACTGCAAAAAATTTAAAAATTAGCAGGGTATGATGGCTTGTGCCTGTAGTCCCAGCTATTCAGGAGGCTGAGGTGGGAGGATCACTTGAGCCAGGGAGGTTGAGGCTGTAGTGAGCTGTGATCACACCACTGCAGTCCACAGCTTGGGCAACAGAGCAAGACCCTGACTAAAAAAATAAATAAATAAATAAATAAATAAATAAATAAATAAATAAATAAA